>NC_056745.1:867616839-867816839 GCF_019279795.1 Protopterus annectens | reverse complement strand
AACTCAATTAACTGAAAATACTGCAATGTAAATGCATTAATAAATAAATAAATAGAAATAGAATACTAGATACTAGACTAGATGCACAGAGTTAAGTGAATGAATGCATAATAAAATATTATTCCAATAAATGGACGGAAGAAGGATGCGATACGGATTTATAATATCCCACAAATGCAACAAAATGTCTAAAAAACAAAGTTAACAAAAAAGATAAAAAAAAAGAGAAAATTAAAAGATCAATTAATGGAGATAAAGATGAAAAAATTGATTCAATTACCTTGATATAGTGCTTCTCCTTGATACAGTGCTTTGTGGTTGCTTGTGGTTTAACTCTAGGGATTTAGGCGGTTTTAACTGGAGCTAATTAGCTACTGACAAATTAAATTACAAAAGAAAATTTAACAAAGAAAAATTTTAAGAAAAACCAACTGAAAATGACAACGCAAAAATTGAGTGTACCAAATTTCACCAGAAGCAAGAATGAAAAGAAAATAAAAGGAAGTTTGGGAATGTGAATTGTTCTTGTGTTGAGAGGAGTGTGCTGTGTGTTGATTTGTAACCGTACCGTCTGTCTAACACACACCAAACATCAGACCTACATGTCCTACATGTGTGGATCGCAGCGAGAACAAAAGGGCTACACTTTTGTGCAACGGCTTGCTGCTAAAAGAACATGACAGTCCCCACCAAAAAAAAAAGCCAAAGCCAGCACAACGCGGGCTAAACTTGGTCAAGAAAATGGCCCAGCATGGAAGGCTTTTTTTTCTATAAAAATCATAAAACTAGAGCCTCACCAATAATGTGCTTTAGAATTGCCCAGAAGAAAAAAGTTGTTAATTTGAATGTGCCCAGAAAGTTGTGCACAAAAAACAACAACGAGCTAGAAAAACATACCACATCAAAACATCAACAAGACATGTGCTTTGACATAAAACATCCTTTGGATGCTAACTTGATTATTTTTTTTTCTTCTCCATTGCTAACATTTAATTTTTAATGGGACCACACAATACGCATTGTTATGGATGGAGCACGGGGTGAGTCACCAAACTTTTGTTAAAGCTGTGTCAAATACAATAGACAAAATACTCTAGAGGTAGCACTATCATAAGAATTAAATGTAAGCTTTTCAGATGCATTGCATACAATTATCTTGTATGTATGTGTATGTTTGTGTTGTTGGGTAAACATGATCAAGCAGCAGATGTAAAATCTTAAAACGGGTCTATGTTTATGTATCAAATAGTATGCTCCGCAAACGGCTCTTTGTCAATAATAAGACATCGAACATCTGTTTTAGTGAATGTGCACATCACTGTTTACTATTCTTGTGCTGACTATGACTATTCGACGGGTTTAAATTTGCTGATGTGCTCATTTGCTAAAATTAATGATCTATGTTTTAGTGTCAGTGAAAAGCCATTTGCAGACTGTACTGTTTGATGCATAAACATAGACCTCTTAGAAACATCTACTTAACACATGTGAGTTTTCTTTCATTTCAATAATCTGCTATTGAGTAAACATAATTAGGCAATAAATGTAAGACCCTAGAAACATACGCTTAACTAGTATGGTAGAAGGATGCTGGTGAGATATTTCTTGAGTAATCCGTTTGGTGCACAAGATGCTGTTTTAAAACTCTCTCTCTCTCTCTCTGGAGCTGCCTGTTAGTATATATAACACATTTCTTCCTCATTTGGAATGTGGAACAATTTTACTTTTTTAACAGTTGCATTCAGATAATCATTTTAATTATGAAGTTCAACACATAATATAAATAAGACAGTTCAGCACAGGCAGTATCATATGATATCACATTAAAATTTTCAGGTGTGCAAAGAATTTGGCACCTTGTTCTTCATAACACACTTAAAGTGAACCAGTATCTTGTAATACTGGTACACTTAAAGTGAACCAGTATCTTATAATACTGCATGATCACTTACGCCTTAAATCGTTAGGTAAAAATTTATCCCTGGGATTCAGCAAGATTCTCCAACCAGCACTAACTGACTAATGCAGGTTGGTCAAGTGTCATGGTAGTGAGAATCTTTGATTTATTGACAATGTATAGCTGCACATAACAACACCTTGTTACCAGTAAAATACTGTGACTCTGAATCAAACAATGTGCTTTCAGACCCGAGCAGAATGCCTTGGCAGTGGTTGCAGTCCCAAATCCAACACACAAAATGTATAAAAATGTACAAACACCTGGTATAGTATCCACAAAGTTTTATTGATTTAGTACACTGAAGACTTCATCAGATTCTGATGAAGTCTCCAGAGGTGAGATGAAAGCACTAAATCAATAAACTTGTGTGGATACTATACCAGGTGTTTTATACATTTTATACATTTTCTGTGGTGGGTTTGGGACTACAACCACTGCCGAGGCCTTCTGTTCAGGTCTGGAAGCACAGTGATTCAGAGTCATCTTGTCATGATATTTTTGCACATTTAATAGGATATACAAACCACTAAAAATTCTTCTTGTAAACTTCATTGGCTATGTCATTGTCATAAGAACACTTCTTAATTAAACACAGCACAAATCTGCAAGGTGACCATTTATTTTCAGATATAATAAACAGACGTAAAATTTGTGGACTTCAAAAACATAAAAGAGCATCTTATTCATCATTAACTTTTCCACACTCAAACACTTGTGCCAGTTGATGTAAACAAGCCTGTTCTGACTATTTTAATCTATCCTTTCAGAGTGGCATAACTCCATGCCTTTGAATTCCTATAACCATCACTCCTCTTCATACCAAACTCCCTCCCTGAGGGTCAGGAATGGAAGGGAATTGAAAAGATTGGGGAAAATCAGCAATGTGACACCCACTAGCCCAGAAATGGGCTATCACTCCTTTCCTGATTGCCTTATATACATTTTCTTGTTTGAGATAACTTGCTGGTATCTTCTGTTAACTTAGCCAGCTTTGTTTCTGAAATATACTGTACTACTTTGTGTACCTGGAAGTTGAACAAATTGAGGCCCATTTCATTCAAGTGTACGCCATCACACTAATAAAAAACTGGGTCACTGGCTGTTAAATCTGGACGCTCGATAACCTGAAATCTAAACTGTGCAGCTGCTCAAGCTGTCCTGTGATTCAACAATCTCATTGTTAATTCCACAGCTAGTGGGTTCACTGCCCCCACCCATTTCTGCCTTGGGATAATGGATGACCAAAAATATTCACATGGTTTATATGACAATTTGACAAAATTATCCTTGCTAGCAAAATGTGCTTTATTATCTTCACAATATAGTTCCCCCCTAATGAATTATCAGACCCTGTTGGAGAGATTTCTGAGTAAGGGATTCTTGTATCATTTGACCTAATTGTAACCATGGCAGACCAAAAAACCTTCTAGCAAACACAAAATTTCATTGAGCAAGATTAAGGTTAATCTGTTTTTCATGTACCATTGCTCTGGAGGCTGCTGTACCAAGGAAGGAATGGTTGATGATCCAAAGACATCTAACACCTGTAAAGAAATACAGCTTACTTAAGTAACTGAATCATTCCTTCCCCCAGCCCCCTTTTTATAACTGTCTCATACCCTTTAATGTACAACTATCTTATGTAAGATAAGAAAGCCATCAAGTCCCACCTTCTTGGTTTTTCTAGTACTTCAACTGACCTTGCTTCATGAGATAAATCTGTAGCTTGGGCAATCTAATAGGAATGGGAGCTATATGCATAGCTTAAAATCTATAAACTAACCAAAATTCTTTAAAGATATTACCCAGAACATTGACTGTTAACAATTGATCCAATGGGGCAATGAATACAAATTCATGAAATAAGGCCCTCCTTAATGACCTACGTAACCTCCAAGTCCAGCACACTAGGCAATGATACAGGAGTAGCTCTAAAAATTACAAGGTGACCCTTGCCTTCCTGATCTGTTTTAGACCTTGCTAACCAAACCAAAACTGCATAATGAGTCAACTCCACATCCACCCAGCAAATCAACTGCAGGAGTTCACTGATTCAAAAAGCTCCTGCACACATCCATGAGAATACAGTAGCCTGCTGTAAATCTGGTACTAGTCTATAAGCTCTCAATATAATGGATTGAAGCAGATGCTTAGATATGGGTCTCCTGGTGTCTCGAGTAGTCCTTTTATGTTGTTCCATCCTTTCAACATCTTACCAAATAACCAATGTTTGTTGAAGTCAGACAAATCACAAAGGCTGGCCAGCCAGCTTAAGGTTGCTAGATGAAACTGTATTGAACTGAGTGCCTCAATAACTGTACAATGTGAGGCCACATAGAGTATGAATACTTGCAGGAACTAGTGTCTTTCTGAGTGAGGTAGGGTAAAGTACAAATTCTTGAATGGCCTCTAGGGTTTTTTAATATCATCAGCTTATGACTGACACAGTAGTGCCCTGCTCAACCTTCTCCAGTGAGCCAAGCATTGTGAAGAATAGGCATAGGATCTGAACGTGCCTCTAGAGCTTCTGGCAAACAGAAAGTGGGAAAGATTGTCAGCTATGCCATTTACTTTAATTGGCACAAGACAGACAGAAAAAGTTAAATTAATCCTGAGTCTATGCAATTCAGTAATTTCAGCACTGAATAAAATCATCTTGCTCTAGATGTTTTCTTTTTTTTTTTTCAAAGCCTCAACAATTGCCCGATTATCAAAATGAAATAAGACCTCTTGATTTGTGAAATCTGCTTGCTATACCATTGAGGCTACTCAAATTGGTTATATTTCTAAAAAACAGGTGATGCCCCTCCTCTGATTTGCTGCCCAAGACTTTGGCCAAGGGGCTGTTAACCAACTGCCCTTCAGGTAAACCCCCAAGACCCAGACTGCCAGAGGCTGTGTACATCATCTGAGGAAATCCATTTCTGTTGTCATAATTAGTCCCCATTAATGTGATAAAGAAAAACAGACCATAGCTGCAAATCTTATTTTATTTGCTTTGAGACCTTGACTGGATGGATGATGCTTTTCACCCCCCTCAACAGACTGGAGAATGACCTTAACAAGGTTCTGTGTAGTGCCGCTGCCCTAGAATAAATATTTAGCAATTCAGTTTAGAGCTGGTGGATTTAGAGAAATGATTAAGGTCTTTGCCTTACAGACAGAAGGTGAATGGTTTGATTCTGATCTTCAGTTATTGGCTAGGCTTAAAATGGCCCTCCAGGGCAGTTAAACTAATATTCATCTTTGAATCTATGAGACTACTGACTCCTCATTTTCTTGGTCTGCAAAAACAACTTGATGACCTGCCTTAGATTCAATAGCTTTGAGTCTGGTAACTTAAATGCCACAGCTGTGATGTTGCTCATTAACCCTAATAATGTAAGGAATGAAGACCCTCCATTTTATCCTAGTTGCTGGCATATGCTAATTAAATGCTTCTTGCCCTATAAGAAAATCATCAGGATTATGAATTGCTCTTTACTCATGGGCAGCGTGCTGCTAACACCACTGAAGTGGCAAACTAAATGTTTTGAAAGTAGCGCAATGCATAGCACACCCCATGGGCATGGACTTACCAAAATAAATTAACACATTTAGAAAATTATAATTAAAATTAATATATTTTTCCAAACTTGATGCCTAGTAATGACCAGTTTTCCTCCCTAATGGGTAAGAGATGCAAGGCTTTTTCAATGTCTAATTTTACAAGCCAAGGCTCTGCAAAAAACGTAATCACTACTGCAGCTGCATCCAGTATTGCATAGTGAAACTTAACATCATCTTCCTTGTTAATTGCACCCTTAGCTGATGATCCCAAAAGGATAAATTATGTATAAAGCAATATTCACTGGTATTTTTCTTGGGAAACTGACCCTGGGAAAGGTGTGTTCAAATTTGACTGAGGGCGGAGCAAAAAATAATCCTGACATCCTTCCAGTTCCCCACTTCTTTATGTAACAAATTCAAAACCACATCCTCTTTCTGTACAACAGAGAGAGGATATTTGTTGATCTGATTACACATGGAGGTAATGGACCTTATGAGAAAACCTGTGGTAAAACCATTCAACAGAAACTGGGCCACCTCACTGTCTGGGTAATCTTTTAACATAAATTCTAATGGGTGTGTATGGTGTGTTATTGATTAGAGACACTTTGGAAGGCTGGAAAACCCTGGGGATTATGAAAGGATCTTCTTGGCCTCCCTTGGTGAGAAGTTCTCTGAAGATTCCTTCAATTAACTCAAGATGATTTTACTGAGGTGTCCCCAGATCCACTAGGCCACCCATCCAGCACTTAACAACAATATGCCCTTTCTCACAGTGGAACAAATATGATGAAACCTGCATGCTGGCCAAGTACATTTTCTGATGCTAAGTGTCCAGCATGACTTGGGATTAGCCATGTAATTCAAACCTATGGGCGCATGTCTTGACAAACTATCTACTATTGCAGTCAGCCAGAAGCAATTTATTTGAAGGACAAACTGGAGGTCATACCATAACCATGCCAGGATGAGACTTTTGAGCTTCACTGACTGTTATAATGTTAGCCAGTAGTTACATGTCCTGAAATTTGTCTTTCTCTATCAAAATTGCTGCATATACCACAAAGCTTGCAGCCCAGTTACTCTAGGTTCTTGAAAGAGATTTGGCAATAAATCTTTTTCTTAGATCAGCTATTATTGCCATAAAGTCTTAGTAATCTGTATTACCTACATCTGTCAAACACCGGTTGCCATCATAAGTCAAAAATATCAATATAATTGCCTTGAGAATTTTCTCTCTAATTGAACTTAGTATGGGAACTGTAATGTGTCCTGCAGTAATTTATTTCCTTTTAGTTGCCTTACTAAGGTCACCAGAACCCTCCAGCATAGCAGCTAATAACTGAACTAACTTAAGCCCTCCTTGTTGTTCATCTAAAGTATCCTGAGGATTTTCTGCCCTTTGATGGCAAGTGACTTGAGGTTTCGTCAAGCAAAACTACCTGGCTAAATTCCTTGTCACCTACTTTGGAATTATTTCTCACTTGACTATCCCAAAGACTTCTTTTCAATACCATATCAAGCAACCTAATCCTGCCTTCTTCTAGAACGAACTTCAAATGTTCTTCTAAGTTTTTGTCTACTAAAGGACCCCAACATGCCACATTCACCAGCTTCACTGGAAGTAGTGCCCTTGAACTTTAACTCAGCTTGGCAGTGGGGGTGAATCTGAAACACTTAGCTCCTTAGCTTGTGGTGCATCTGAAGGTCATGCAGACTTCTGCCTTTTTTTTTTTAGCCATTGGTTTTCCACTGTTCCAGCTTTTGTTCTCAGGTGATGGTCTCAACCTCTTCATTGCTGATTGACTCCTCTGATGATGTTCTGCTTCAGGTTCACCAAAGGGATCTTGAGCCTCTGCAGACATTTTTTACAATCTGGAGTTCAGTATTTGAAAACATGGCATACCTGTAGAGATAAAGAGAGAGGGAAAAAAGTTAATCACCAGGGATGTTAGCCATAATTCCCCTGCAAATGGAATAAAACAGGTCATGTCAGACCAATTAATTATGTAAATATATCAAATCTTATAGAGGTTTTATTATATTTAACTACAGATATGTAGCACTTAACATCCTTCCCCATAACATCCAACCACATTTACGTCCATACTGTGCAAGTGGACATAAATGCTATCAGCCATTGTGCAGAAGGACATTAAGCGAAGGCCAATACCAGGTAGAGGGTGTTTGCTTGACGTTTGCACATAAGTGGTACATACCTATATTATTAATTTAGTATGTGTGCCCCTGCTATGAACACACTCTTAGCATTTAAAATAATACCCACTCCAAGCCTTGATAAACCCACATTAAACCCTGTTACCTCACCAAATGTATGGTATTATCTAGCATAATCAATACTTTGTTTAATAGTTACTTATAAAATCTATGAACCAGAACAATCAGGTGGTGTAGAAAAAACAGCACCTAGATCATGTAAAAATACTGTATTATAATTAAAAAAACACTGTACCCTGGATTCAATAAACTCCATGTCGGAATAGTGTTATTCCTACATGGAGTGAATGGTGTCCGTGTCCGCATCTCCCTTTCGGCAGAGTGCCTTACATATTAAAGAAGGCGTGCTACTGAGAAGGAGACATGTACATGGATACTGAATCAGTGCAGGGGGCATGTTGCAGTAGTGCTCACAGATCTTTAACATACCCCTGCACTGTCAAAGTGCCGTACAGAACTTTACAAACCTTTCAGTGTCTGCAGACACTGAAAAGACAATTGTGAATGAAATGGAATGCAGGGTGTGTGTGACAGGAACTGTAACATACCACCTGCATTGTGAAAATGTCATACAGAACTTTATAACCCCTTCAGTGTCTGCAGACAATGAAAAGAGATCTGTGAATGGAATGCAATGCAGGGGGTGTGAGATAGGAACTGTGACACACCCCCTGCATTGTGAAAGTGCCGTATGGCACTTTACAGTAAAATAGTGTCCTCAGACACACACCACTCAATCTCTTATAGCAAAATAGAAACTGAATGCTTTTAATGTTTGTCGAAAAGATCAAGTTTAAGCACAGCTGAGCAGGTTTGCATAGTGCATCATGGTGTTCAGCGATGCTTAAATGAGAATAAGAGGTACTTACAGCAGTTTAGCAGCAGATCCTTACTGGCTGAATGGTCAGGACATTGGCATTTGTACAGTAGGTGCAAGAGACGTATCCTGCCCATTCAGCTTGTTATACATGATAGGGAAATGCTGTAAATGTTTTTTTTTGTATACGTTGAAATATGTTAACTGTGGTGGTCCAGCTTGACCAGAATCCCATTTGCAGTGGAGACTCAAGTATAAAAGCCCCAGTTATACACAAGTGTCTAATACATTAAAGTTACAGGAACAGATAACGTAGTGAAATGCATACTTTTAGGAGATATAATAAAATAGATGCACCTAAGAATGAAGTAACATCAATGAACAATATGTTACAATACTGGTGCATATATCTGAGCAGTATGCAGCTCAGCTAAGCAGATTTGTGCACGACTAAGCACTGCTCAGCATTCGCCACTTTAAGCACTGCTCAACTCAGCTTAGCAGGTTTGCTCACTGCTGAGCTTTGCTCAACATTTTCAAAAATGGTCCAATGATGGCAAAGGGTGGGAATATGGCATTATTTAAACCACACAGGTGAGAATACAGGGAGAACCCATTAGAGTTTGATCCCTGTAGGAGCTATGGCAGGTTCTGGTGAAGAAGCACACTTTCGGGCGCAGTGCTGGGGCATTTTGGAGTCTAGGGTCATAGCTAGGCTCCTTATAAAGAACCATAACATCAGACTGCTGCAGGGCCAGTACCAGGGCTCAGAATACAAGGTTGAGGCCTGGGACCATCTGGCAATTGCACTCACCAATGCCACTGGCATTCCCTGCACTGGTGAGCAGGTCTGTCATCGTTATGATGACCTGAAATGGAGGAGGGGGGCTCTCTTGGCCCAATGGATCCAAGATGCTCAGAATGGGAATGCCCCAGAATTTTGTTAGTATAGCAACTGGTGATTTATCAAATTATAGCATGAATATCTGATAGACAGGTATGCATAATGGTGTGTTTTTTCTCCACAACTGCAGAGGAGAGGGCTCATAATGTAGAAGCTCATGGAGGATGACTGGAGAGGCTGCGCCGGCAGTGTGGTGAGTACAGATATATCTCGCGATATATATATAGTCCTATAAATAAGAATGTGTAATTGTTTACCACCATTAGGTACAGTGTGTTCTGAGTGTACTGAATAAATAAAGTTTGTCAGGCCAATATTGATCTACAGGATATGCAGCACTACTGAATGTAGAATCTCAACTGTAATAAAGCACTGTGTCATGTTACACAAATAAAGATTTATACTACAAACTGTTGTGCTTAAGCTGGTATGTTATTGAAGAAATAGAATGGGTACAGGTGCTTCAAAGAAAATATGGATTTGACAGCTTGCATTAACTAAGGTTGTTCTGATAACAAGCTGTTATGGAAAACTGTAGATTGTGGAGCTGTAAAACAAGATATAAATGAAATATAAAATATGTCCTGCACTAAGATCTGAACCTTGAACAGTAATGCATAATGCATTATAGTGTGTCCCCTGCAGCATCGCCTTGTGTTAAAATTTGCATTTCAGATTTTGTAGTCCTGAATGTGGGTATGCTGATGCAGGTAAGTATGAGAGTGTAATAGGTGGAGACTGCAAATATATGATCTCCAGATATATATGGGTCGGGTATACAACCCAGTACCCTGCTATGGTCTGTACAGATCACACATATTCACATCTACTAGGGGTTAAATGTGTACACCTGCTTTCAAAGGATTAATACATAGCACACTAACTATCTCTCATACATGAATCTGAGGCATGTATGTTAAAATGTCACTACAGCCCTTGGTGACACTACACTTAGATTACAAGGTTAGACTGTCTAACCTAGTGAGTATTAGGCAGAATCAGTCAAGCAAGTGACAGCATTCCACCAGTAGCTCAGTGTGATGAGAAATAGCTATGTCATTTATTTTTGCACACACAGACCATGGTTGGAATCCAGGGAGTGGTACTAAAATATGTGAATATTTGCATTCAAGTAATCTTGAGCATTTGTAGAAACAGTCAGGTAGTGTTAACAGATATGTTCTCCACAGGTCTTACAGGTAAAGAAATGTTTGTTGTAGCTGTATGAAGGGTATACTAATAAACTGTGTGCAACTGTTCTAGTGTCCAACCCCATGCATGCAAATGACAGCAGGATAGGTACATATAACATGCACTCTTCCCGATACATGTCTCTCAAGTGTCATGCTGTCATGGCTAGTGATCACTGCTGCCAATAACCTTGGACACAGATATGAATTCAGGTGAAGTATGCCAGTAGCACACTCACACAACATCAGTGCAAGGTACACCTTCTTCATCATATATGTAAACCTGACATGTATGAGTCCCCTCTAGTCATGTACCCAGAGTTGTCACAGTTTGTGCCACACCATTCCAGGTTGACAGTTTAACAGTTATGAATGTGCTACAGAAGCTATGGGCCACAGGTAGGTGTAAAGTGAGGGCAGACCTTAGAGTATTGAGCAGTACTGTTGTGAAAAATAGAAGCCTATACAGTTGTTAATGGACATTTTTCTCTCACCCACTCCATATATGCATCAATAATTATTATTCATATACTACGGGTATGTTGTTCTCAAAACATAATGTTGGGACTTGTGTTCTATTATTGTTCATATATTTAACTGGTTGCATATTAACATACCTTGTTCAAATACCATTGTTGGTGGCCTGTTGCCATAAATGAAACTGGCATCCTGTTTCAATGCTTACTGTTATTCCATTTATGCATGTGCTCTGTTTGCTATGCATTTGTTTCAGTTCTATTGTTCTGGATTAATTGGAACACCCACACATGCTGTTATAACTAATTTTGAAATGTTTTGCTCATGACTAACCAATACATTTTGAAAAACCTCAACACCATAGCATGTTTGGGAAGGCAGATCCCATCTGGCCATGGCACTGGGCCTCAGCACATCTGAGACCCAACCTGGAATTGCCTCGGCTTCCTATTACAACGTCGAACATTTAGATTGTTGAATGCCTAAACGTCGACACCTAAATGTCAAATTCTGAAAGCACAAACGGAAAATTATGCAAATTTTTTCCCAGGGAAAAAATTTGCTTGGCTGTCATCGGGGATTTGCCATTTTCGCCGATGTACAGCGATCTTGGAGTTGGTATATTTAGTTAGGGGGTGTGGGGGTACAGCCCCCAACATCGAGGGTTGTGGGGGGCCAAGTCCCCCACTTAGTTGAGGTTTTAAACTTTATTTTATTATTTTATTTTTTTTTTGGCCAAGCGAATTCTTTCATGGGGAAAAAATGTGCATAATTGGCCATTTGCGGTTTTCAGCATTCGACATTTAGGTGTTGACGTTTAGTCGCTCAACAATCTAAATGTTCAACATTGTAATATAGATGCACTGCCTCCTCCACTATTCCTGCACCACCCTCTGGTGGAGCCACCTCAGGGGAAGGGGCCCATCCCCTGCAGGAGCGTGTGCAGAGAGGAACCAGTCATCTGCAAACAGTTCTGAGTTATGGTGCACAGGGTCATCCAGACAGAGTTGGATCTACACCTGAACCAGATTGAGGGCAGACTGATGCACCTCGAGGGGTAGCCTGTCCCTGTTGTCCAACCCCCAGCACAGCCACCTTTGGGGCTATGAAGGGAGCAATGGTGACTGTCTGTGTGTGGGGACCTCAGTCCCACTGTTTCCATCTGGGGGTACATGGGCCTCTGATTCCCAACAACCCTCCCAGTCCAAGGTGTTTACCCCCTCATGTGTCATACACTGCCCCTGTCTGCTGTCTTGTCTGTCTGCAAAAGCAACCTCTGCTACTCAACTTACCTCCCCAAATGTACCTACAATTGTCCAACATCCCACTCTCACCTTAAATAAAAAGGGGCATTTGCTCCCCCCCAAAAAAATCATGTCCCATACATAGCTCTCTATGTCATCCCACATACACTGACGTCAATCAATTACCTTTGAATTACTCAACCAATGTATGTTGCCCACAACCCTTCCTGTGTGGTGCGGGGCTCTAATTTCCAAATTGTCCACATCATTCACAGCTGTTGCTGAAGTAATGGAGAGCTATGGTCCTTTGCTACACCCCATCCTGCACATCCTTAGCTGCCTCTCATAATGCTTTTCCCCCTGTTTGCCCCCATTTCACCACTTTCCTATCACCCCTTTTTTTTTTTTTGGAAATAGCATGGGTTTAAGTGGAAATAAGTGGTGCTGAGTGAAGCTACACATCCCTTGGCATCATGGGGCATTGTGCAAACCTGCGCAAACCTGCTTAAAATGCTTTAATCACTCTGTCTCAATCAGCCCCTGTTCTGCCCAGCAACAAAACAGACAGCACTGGCAGGTCTTGAACCTAGGACCCTGTGCACTATCGCTACAGCAATGTACCACTACACAAAATGAGCTGTGGGGATTTGTATTGCTTTTTCAAACATATCATGCATTACAGTCATTTAACATTAGGGAAAAAAAGATACCACTGCCAACTCTTGAACCCAGGATCCTCTGTACTAGAGTTAGAGCAATGTACCACTACACCAAATCAGCTGTAGGAATTTGTGATGCTTTTTCAAACATATGATACATTACAGTCATTTAACATTAGGGAAAAAGTCAAAGCTGAAGACTCATGAGCACAGGACCTTCTGAACTACAGTCACAGCAATACACCACTACAACAAATCAGCTCCGGGAAATTATTGATGCACATACCTCTCAACCTCTTAGTGCAAGAAATCTGGATGAAGACTGACAAAATGGGGGACAAAACCTAACAATAGGCACATATTTTACATAGTGCAGTTATAGATATAAGAAAGTTGCTAGAGTAACATGGTTTGTTTAAACATACATTTTCTGAAGGATTTGAAGTCTGTAACTCAAAAGCTATGTCATTATTTAGTACCATCAGACCTCAGATTATCCCAATTATTTGCCAAAAAATGACAAATATTCTGAGGAATAGACCAAAAATGTGAGCACAAAATCCGGACATCTTGTGAAAATATGTACACTTTTTGGTATGCTGATGCATTTGAAAATTTATCAGGCAGTACAGAGCGAAAAATATCACTGCCAAACTATAAATACAGAACCATTTGAACTGCGGTCAGGGCAACATACCAATAGGCCAACTGACCTCTTGAGTACGGCAACTAAGTTTTATGAACAGATCCTGATAGCGAGTCATACAGTACTCCAATATATAGTGGCCAAAATCACAATGTACTTGGGCCTCAGACACAGACGCAGAACCAGTACACAGATAAATAAATGCTGCAAAGTGTCACATGTGACTGCACAGATTTCCACAGAATGTCAAGGGTTATGGCTCATATTTATGGCCTGTTCCTCATAACATTTGTGGTATTCTGCTAAATCACTGGGATGATATCAGGATGGAAGTCATTAAATAATAATATACATTTGAGTGTCAGACTTCAAATCCCTCAGAAAATGAATGTCAAAACAAACTCTCTTACTTTAGCAATTTTCTATAGTTATTTCATCAATATTTTAAATCTCTCCCCATTTTTCACCCTTTGTCCACACATTTTGTCATGCTTTGTCCACATTTCCTGTGCTAAGAGGTTGAGAGGTATGCAGACATAGCATGCAAAACTGTGTACACAACGCATCAATCCAAACAGTGGACTGTATTTCCACCTACCTTCTGTGATTCTGTAGCTCCCACACCTCCATGATGTCCTCCTCACAGGACAGGGAATTGGGGCAAGGCCCACATGAAGGCCTTAATTATAGCACTGTGTTGCCATGACATTGGCTAATGAGAAGGTAACCCAGCTGTTATGGATGCAGTTAGCAAATGGGAGCAACAGATTGGTGTACAGGCCATCACCTGTTCATGAGCATTACCTACAAAAGGCAAGCTGCTGGTTATGCTAAACAGGTCTGATACTTTCATCAGGAAGACAGACTGCGACTTTTCACAACAACTTTTGTGGACGTATTCTGAAAAAGGACTACAGCACTATACCAGGTATTTCAAACAATTAAGTATGTAATGGAATGCAGATAGGGGGATGCAGTAATGGGAAACAGGAATTTAAACACAACACTTCTTGGGCTGTCATGTTGCTGTTAGTCTGCTGACCAGCACCTACAGCCATCCCTGATGGCTATGTCTGCAGCATACCTCTGAACTGTACAGATTTTTTTAAAGAATGTCTTGATTTTTGCCTCACAATTTTAGTCTGTTTTGCATAAAATTGTGGTTTTCTGGCAAATTAGTGGCAAATCATGAAGGGCTGAAGTTAGAAAATAACGACAGACAGTTCAGTTCCAGACTTCATACTCTACAGAAAAGTCATGCTAATGCAAAACCTGTTATTCCAGCAACTTTCTAAATTTGTAAGAGCAATATTTAGAAACTGACCCTATTTTTGGGTCTTTGTCACACTTTTATTTATGGCTTTGTCCACATTGCTTGCTCTAACAGGTTCAGAGGTATGGACAGCAGTGACATAGATCACAGCTCTGGTCCCTGAGTCATCCCAGCAAGGGTCAGCTCACATATGACTATTACTGAATTGTTTGTTATACAATACTGACTGTGAAACTGCCAGCCCAGCTAACTGTGATGTTGTAAATTATCATGTCATTTGTGTATATTAATTTCATATATGTGTGTGTTACAAGTGTAAGAGAACTATATATGTTATGTGGATATTAAACAACTGGTGCAGGAGTGTGTGAATTGAACTGTATGTTATCTACTGAGCTCATACCTTACAATCGTCCATAGTTTTGCAGACTAAGCACATGTTCACCTTATATTTTTACTCATTTACTCCTACATTTGTGTTTTGTCTGGCAAAGCCATGGCAAATGATTAAAGAGAGAAGTCATAAACTAATAGCACACGTGAATGTCAGATGTCATGACCTTCAGATAACTCATGCAAATCCAAAACCTAGTATTCTATTAACTAAGTGTGCAAGAGCAATATTTATAAAGTGCCACTATGTGCTGGTTTTTGTCCCCCCTTTATTTGTGCCTTTGTCCAAATGTCTTGCTCTAACAGGTTACTGGCATAGAACAGAAATGTATATTAAGTATTACCTGTGCAAATTAATGTATTAATAGTAGAAGCTGTAAGCCTCGAACGTACAGACATAAGTTGCAAAACATCAAGTAAATAAGCTGAACCTGTTTTATTAATGTGTTATCCCAGTTGTAGTGCAGCAAGCAGACAAATATCTACAGCTAGAGGTTTTTGTATTGCCTTGAAACATAAATCATTACTAGGTTGAAAATGTAGAAGTGCTTAACTGTGTTATGACTTCCAGTTCCACACAAACATCAGACAGATATTTTCTTCTGATGCAAGGATGGTAAAAGTATATTAGTTACTGTTAGCCTGGCAAGTGAAAGCAGGTGACAAACACTAATGTAATCTGAACTAAGCCAGCATGAATGTTGATTATTACTTCCAAACCTGTCTCAGAGAAAGACCTTTGCATGTTGTATGTGTCTGTGTATCTGACAGTTTCCACTCATATGCATTTGCCTTGCAAATAGTAAGGAACTAGGGACATGTAAAACCGTTTGCATATAGATGGGAATATAATATATCTGCCTGATCTTTGTGTGGTCTGCATTGCTCTGAATATCAGTCATCTCTGCATTTAATGTTGATTTGAAGCGCTGGATTTAACGTTTGGTCACTTACATTTTGTATCTCATTCTAGTATTACATTTGTTTAGTTTTAAGTTACTATTCTGTTGGAGTTTTAAGAGTGCTTGGCTATGGTCACTTAAAAAAGGTTACCAAACAATCTGTTTGCAAATTATGAATAGCATCATTTAAGTAGTTGGAGGAACTGACAGACAGCATTGCTCTTTTAGTTAGAATTAACTGTAGTTAGCTGAAGTATTTGGGTGTTCTGCATCGCTCTGAGTATCAGTCATCTCTGCATGTAATGTTGATTTTTAGACCTTTATTTAAGGTTTGATCACTTCTATTTTGTATCTTATTCTACTATTACATTTGTTTTTTTTTTTTACTTTTTCTGTTCTGTTGGAGTTATAAGTGTTTCCCCTCCCACTCACCCAGTCCATGTTGTGTTCTTAAATTTGGTGGCTTGTGGGTTACCCAGCCCTACTATGAATCTCATTTTGGTCACTCCTCCCAGTCCCGTCCCATAAGCTTATTCTACCAAGAAGAGTAGAGATCATTTGGGAAGGCCCCCCCCCCACCACACACCTTGGTTTCCCAAACTCAATGTTTCATCCCTTTCCATTTAACCTAAATAAAAACTGATTTTACTGTATTTGTGTTTCTTCATACTATATTACTTTATATTGCTTTTGCTGCCTATTCTTACAAGTACTCAATTGCACTTAGTCTTCTGCATGTATTACTGCTTGCTAGTAACCTGATTAAAATGTAACTGTCATTCTAAGCCTTTTGATTTAAGCACTTGGACTTCAGGCCAGTTGTTTTACAGTAAGATGGTTTGTGGTCTGCATTCTTGTGGCCGGAGGGGTAGCTTGCATCCTTGTTATTTGGGCTTTGTTGGCTGAAGGCTTTTACTGTCTGTGATTGTCCTTGGTGGATGTGACCAATTTGGACTTGAAGTTAGCCTTAAAGGATTACACTGGTGACCCAATATGCTTGTTCATACAAAGGAGTGATTACTGCCAACTTGTCACCTGCTCCTTCTCGGCCCTGGACAAAAACATTTTCCTTCTTTTATACTGTTCATTTATTGCTGCTGTCCACCAGAAAGGTTTACTCTTCCTTGAGGTAGATGATTTGGTCCTGTCAAGTATTGCTGAGTCCATACAGCTATGTAGATGCTCATATATTTTGTTGGTGTAGGCTTGGACATTAGTTCAAGTTCCAACTGAAGGGAGAGTGGCTCTGAATCTGCTTATATCTGCTCTGAGGAGATTGTATTCAGCTTTGGAAATGTTTTTCTGTTTGATCCTGATTGGGGGGGTCAGGGGAGATGGTGACTTTAAAAGTTATCGTGGTATGGTCGGATCTTACCAAGGAGGATGACACAGTAGGAGTGCTACAGTGGCTACTTATGTTGTTTATGACCAGGTACAGGATATTTTCATCTCTTTGTAAGAGTATCGACTGCCAGAGGCAATGCATTGCCATTGACAACATTGAGGAATCTCTGGAGGTTCAGGTTTGGGCTAGAATAGGTCTTGCACTCTATGTTTGGGTAGTTAAAGTCACACAGGATTAGAGTAGAGGGTTGAATCTTGATGGATTTAACTAAGTCTAGATAGGTGGAGTGGGTGTCCTATGCCATGGTTGTGGATCTGTAGCTAGTAATGATATGAATATGTGTTTTGCCGACATTTAACTGACTTGGTGTGTGTGATGTGTGTAATACCATTTGACCAGTCTGGAGGTTTGTATGTCTTTGACAAATATTGTAACCCAAACTCCTTTACCTTTGTAGCACTCCATTTGGAGTCTGGGTAACCTGATAGGTATGGGGTGCTCTCCACAGCTTTGAACCAGCTTTCAGGTACTGCACAAATGCCAGCACCCTCCAGGGCAAGGAATGCTTGCAATTAGTGCAATTTCATGCAAAGACTCCTAGCATTTAGCATGACCTTTACATTTTGTTTAACTTACTTTTACATGTTGCTAATATTGTGTTTCATGACTTTGCCTACAAAAGGCACTATAGGGAAGACCAGAGCCTTTGCCAGAGATGGCCAGGGGAGACAGATAAAGGCCATCTCTAGCAAAGCATTGTAGTTTGTCATTTGTGTACTGGTTTTTGAGTGAGACAACAAGGAGCCTAGATTCTTAATATGATTGCATCTCTCAGATATTGTGTTCTTAGGTGGTAGCAGTAGAGGGTGGTCTGTGTACATAAGGCAGTTGCTACACTGTCTCAGGATGCCCATATCAACCACAGTAGCAAGAGAAAGTACAGGAGATTGTCCATCCACGGTTATCATTATCTGTGGAACAGAGGTCAGGGATAGTAGAGTGGGTACTATCCAAGGAGAGTAACCATAGGGGTGAGTATGTCTGGATAAAATCAATACAGTAGCTGCAGTTGAGGGCCTCACTCACACAGGAGTGCTAGTAAGGGGCAAAAATTGCAACTGAGATACCTTGCAAAGGGTTAATGCAGCACAGCAGCAGTGCGCAATGGACAAACAAGCATAAACCCACACAAATGTTGGACAAGTTCAGTGAAACCTTCACCACCCTCAGTCACCCCATCTGTACACCAGGACATCCCCAGCACCTGCCCCACTACCATCATCACCATGGAGCAGGTCCTTAATGCCCTCTCAAAGGCAAGCAATTAAGTCGCCATGGGACCTGATAAGATCCCTGCCTGTATCCTACATGAACTCAGGCATAAGCTCACAATTCCATTACACACCCTATTCAACCACTGCCTGAGCACTGGCTTCATCCCAGCTGAATGGAGGACAACCACCATCATCCCTCTATGCAAAGGTGGAGCGTCCACTGACCCAGGCAATTTTAGATGCATCTGCCTAACTAGCCTGATCTGCAAGGCCATGGAATGCATTATCATGGACCTAATAAACAAGGACTTGGCAACCTGAAATCACTTGACCCCACACAGTTTGTTTTTTTCAAAGGGAGATCATGCCTATTAAACTAGGTTGGGTTCTTCAAAACACTCACCAAAGCCATGGACGAAGGGAAGACAGTGCACATTGCCTACCTTGACTTAGCAAAAGCCTTTGACAGTATTCTCCACTTGACCATAATACATAAACCCTCCCAGCTAAGTTTCAGCCCGTATGTTACCAGATGGGTAGCTAACTGGATCACTGATAGAACCCACTCAGTCAAAGTAGGGGAAGCAACCTCTAGTAGTAGACCTTTAATGACTGGTGTAACCCAAGGATCTCTCTTGGTGCCTCCATTGTTTGGCATATACTTTCTGTGGTGAAAGCCAAAACCAGTGGTCTGTGGCTGACCAAGTTTGCAGATGACTGCAAGCTGGGTGCTGTCTTAAATTCCCCTACTGATGTGAACATCCTGCAAGAGGGCCTTACCCAAACTAATGACTGGTACCTGAAGCATGGCTGCCAACTGAATGTCAAGACATACATCATTATCCCCTGTGGGGAAAATGTCATCCTCAGTATTTATGACATTGATAACAATGTACAAAGCATGCAATCAGTTGTGAGGGACTTGGGCACCCAGGTTGATAGCAGCCAGACATTTGACCCCCACATTGCTGCTGTTGTACAGAAGGCTTTCTACATGGACCACCTTATAAAAAAGGGTATGTCATCCAGGAACGAGGAGGATATAACATCCCTGTACTCCTCCCTTATCAGACACATTTTCAATTACAATGCCCCCTTAGGCATGTACCTTGCCAAGCACATGTAACAGTTAGAGAGACCACAGAGGTTCCTGACCAGGAAAATGCAGGGTCTGAAACACCTATGCTATAAAGATAGGCTATAAGCCCTGTCCCTCTACTCAGTCTCATACAGACTGCCCATACTAGACCTGTTTTTGGCATACAAGGCCATTTCCAACTGAGCCTTGATGGAGTTGCTGCAAACCTGTATGACAAACTCCACTCACACAACCTACACACAAGACCTTAACCTGGTCTGTGACATGAATGGAACATGTTGCCAGGATAGATTTGTGTCCCAAAATACCCAGCCATCTGTGGAATAGACCCACTCTCCATGTCAAGCAGAGTACCTCTCTAGCCTTGTTTAAGAGGAACTTGGATGACTGGACAGGAAACAGAACATACACCTCTGGCATCACATCTGTGTCCCTGCTGGACAGGTGAAACAGGTGCTTACTTTGAAGGAGCATGGGCAGAAACCCTGGCTAGGCTTATAAGGGCCTCCAGCCCAATAGCCTGATATCAACATATGAACCTATGCATCTACTACCTTAGCTGTTTACTGTATTTATTGCAGACTGTCCTGCAATGTTGTCTTAATGTATTCCCTGTGAGTCTGAACTCTGTAGTCACTATATTGCTTGTGTGTTGTCTTGTTCCTTTATTAGTTATCATTAAATATAGCTGAACCTTGTAAGTGTGTCTGGTCTTTATAGAACTAAGTAAGCTCTTAAAGTACTGGCATATGTATTTGGTGATACTGTATAGCCCATTCCAATAGCCTTGGTCTTGGTCACACTTACCATTTGGCTAATAGGCACATCACGCAGTAGGATTCATCACCCTTTGGTAAGGGCCTTACATTAGCTGATAAACACTGGATTGTGGCAGTTGTAACTACCTGTAAATGCGTCCAGAAGGGGCTCTAGCTAGTACACCTATGCCAGCCTTTTCCAAGAGTGTGTGTGTGTGTGTGTGTGTGTGTGTGTGTGTGTGTGTGTGTGTGTGTGTGTGTGTGTGTGTGTGTGTGTGTGTGTGATTCATATATTAAATATTAAAGTGTGTGTGTCACCTATATGGCCAGGGACATGATGCACTGGTTGGACAGAGAGAGTGATGGATGTCCTGGCTTGGATGCTCTGGTGAGATGCTAACTGCATAGCTGTGCAAGTGGGAAGTCTTATTGGGGATCTGGAGAGAGAGGGGGAAACCACCACCAGACTGACTGTGATCTTTGTGTGCTCTGAAGGATAATTGTATTTTACTGTGTCTGTACTTGTCATCCTCCCATTGTCTACGTCCCTCACTGGTGGTAGTGGTGAGAATTGAGGCTCCTTGATTACTGGGCCAGTGCAAGGGCGTCACACTGACAGTACGTAATGGTGGATTCAGCTGACATATCACATCATGTACCATTATTGAGCCTCTGACAGTCTGCCAATGTCATACAGAATTATTTCACAGATTGTCCAGGTCTCCCTGACCATTCCTGATTTACTCTGGCTAGGTCAATGTGTACTCCACACCTGTATCTGATTGCCTGACACATATGGCTAGCATACCTGGTGATCCCCTGCAGAAGGACAGCAGGTTACAGGAAGTAGTGGTGGGGGGATGCTGGCTCTGGTTCAGCAGCAGTGCATACATACTGAGCATCCCACATAAGGGAAAGGGAATGGATACAGTATCAGATATTCATGTACCATTACTGTGGCCCCAGGAGTTTGACATGTCACAGACACATCCCCAAAACTCTGTGGACAACCATCATGTGTTGTCCAACTTGTGTGCGGAAATACACACTTGTCTGTCAGGGGACTGTCAGGTCATTAACTTAGATGAGGGTGCTCTTATCTGCAGCAAGTTCCTGACCGGGAGTTTTCTGAGGAAGATGGTGTATTGTAACTGACGAAAAGCTTGGGAGAAGCTTAAACCTAATAAATTTTGTTCGTTTTACATTTTGGCGACTTGGAGTTTTATTTTGGTGTTCTTGAGGGACGGAGGAGTTTTGTGCATCTCATCTCTTTTACAGTGTGGTTTAGCTGTTTACTGTATTTATTTCAGACTGTCCTGCAATGTTGTCTTAATGTATTCCCTGTGAGTCTGAACTCTGTAGTCACTATATTGATTGTGTATTGTCTTGTTCCTTTATTAGTTATCATTAAATATAGTTGAACCTTGTAAGTGTGTCTGGCCTTTATAGAACTAAGTAAGCTCTTAAAGTACTGGCATATGTATTTGGTGATACTGTACAGCCCACTCCAATAGCCTTGGTCTTGGTCACACTTACCATTTGGCTAATAGGCACATCACACAATAGGACTCATCACCCTTTGGTAAGGGCCTTACAGTAGCTGATAAACACTGGATTGTGGCAGTCAGAACTACCTGTAAATGTTTCCAGAAGGGGCCCTAGCTAGTACACCTATGCCAGCCTTTCCCACAAGTTTGTGTGTGTGTGTGTGTGTGTGTGTGTGTGTGTGTGTGTGTGTGTGTGTGTGTGTGTGTGTGTGTGTGTGTGTGTGTGTGTGTGTGTGTGTGTGTGTGTGTGTGTGTGTGTGTGTGATTCATATATAAATATTAAAGTGTGTGTGACACCTATATGGCCATGGACATGATGCACTGGTTGGACAGAGAGAGTGATGAATGTTCTGGCTTGGATGCTCTGGTGAGATGTTAACTGCATAGCTGTGCCAGTGGGGAGTCTTTTTGGGGATCTGGAGAGAGAGGGGGAAACCACCACCAGACAGACTGTGATTTTTGTGTGCTCTGAACGATAATTGTATTTCACTGTGTCATCCTCCCATTGTCTACATCCCTCACTGGTGGTAGTGGTGACTATTGAGGCTCCTTGATTACTGGGCCAGTGCAGGGGTGTCACACTGACAGTACATAATGGTGGATTCGGCTGACATCACATCATGTACCATTATTGAACCTCTGTCAGTCTGCCAATGTCATACAGAAATATTTCACAGACTGTCCAGGTCTCCCTGACTATTCCTGATTTACTCTGGCTAGGTCAATGTGTACTCCACACCTGTATCTGATTCCCTGAGACTTATGGCTAGCATACCTGGTGATCCCCTGCAGAAGGCCAGCAGGTTACAGGAAGTAGTAGTGGGGGGATGCTGGCTCTGGCTCAGCAGCAGTGCATACATACTGAGCATCCAACATAAGAGAAAGGGAATGGATACAGTATCAGATATTCATGTACCATTACTGTGGCCCCAGGAGTCTGACATGTCACAGACACATCCCCAAAACTCTGTGGACAACCATCATGTGTTGTCCAACTTGTGTGCGGAAATACACTCTTGTCTGTCAGGGGACTCTACAACTATCAGCCACATGTAACCATTCTACCAACATCTGGGTACTGCAGATGTCAGACACCTTTCAGTAGGTCACCCTACACCACATATGCACCACCCTCTGTTATTGTGTAACTCAGATGTTCCTGGAATGTCCACATGCACCTGTAGTACCACTCACCTATTTGCCAGATGTAGGCCGGATGACCTGGTACTGTAATGCCCATAGAGGACACCTAGATTCAATGGTAGTGATGTGTGATAACACATAACAACATAGTCCATCACAGCAGTCAGGGCATTTCTGGTAGCCCTGCTACCATCTCAGGTTACTAGGCTATGAGCCATGAGCAGCCATATGCTTAGGCCACAAGTTAGCCCATGTGTATGCAAGGCAGCAGCTGATGTCCCCTTCCAACAGGGACACAGGTGGTATCCCAAGGGTGTATGTGCTGTTAATCATCCATTTCACCAGGTTACACCTGCAAAGGTTTGTATAGATACCATGCCTGATGTGGACATGATGCCCATTCCACTGCAGGGTGATTGTGTGTGACACATATGCGAGCTGCCAACAAGACCAG
Source organism: Protopterus annectens (assembly GCF_019279795.1). Lineage (NCBI taxonomy): Eukaryota > Metazoa > Chordata > Ceratodontiformes > Protopteridae > Protopterus > Protopterus annectens. Next base: position 867,792,967 of record NC_056745.1, on the reverse strand, counting down.
GCCAGGTCACCTACCAGGTTTTGTGTGTGTGTGTGTATGCGTGTGTGTGCGTGTGTGTGTGTGTGTGTGTGTGTGTGTGTGTGTTAACACAGTGGAGGATGTCCTGCACTCATGCAGCCAGCAGTCCCAGCAACGTGGAGACCATAATTTCCTTGAATGCCACAGTGAGGTCACTCCTGTGGAGTATGCATGACATCGGGTAGAGGGTTGGCCTTATAGCCAATAGGTGTATGATAGATGTTTGAAGGTCTGGTATTCCCTGGTAGGGAACCTCTGTGATGTCCCAGCTGCTGTATGTGCTTGTGTGATGTGAATGATGAATGGTGGATTATGCACATTAATGGTCCTCAGTGGGCATAACATGACACATCAGGATAAGGGGGTAATGCATGTTGTAATGCTGGAATGTTCACAATACTCACATACATACAGTACTGATAGATGTTAGGGGTATAATGTGGGTGTTAGTGGTGGATAGTGCTAGCAAATGTGGATGTGCAGGGTATGTACATGATGGTAGCCAATGTATGCAGTCCTGAGATGTGTTCCCCTGCTCATGTCTATCAGTTGGGATATGGCTTAGATGTCACCCACCATATACGGAGGCCGAGACTGCAGCAATCTTGGATGCCCTGAGACTACATGATAGGGTACTGTTGGGGAGAAGCTGGCAAGACATGCATGAACACAATGCCCTGTGGGTAGAACTGGTGGGGACCGTCAAAGACATTGGACACCACAACAGGAGCTATGAATATGTCCGACATCATGCCACAGACCTAATACACAAAGCACAGCAAAGGGCTGCAGCTGAGGCAGGGACCATGCTGGCACTGGTGGAGGGCCTGCTATGGAAGCACCACTGACAGCCACATAGGAGTTCCTTGCCAACCTTGGTGCAGCCACTGCCTCCCAGGAAAACATCACCACATATGTCATGGAGGTGGGTGGCACAGGGTCAACAGCCAAGGAGCGTCCAGATAAGGCCCCAGTGTTCATCATATCAATACTGTAGCATTCATAGTGGCAGCCGTTGCATACCTGGATGCATATGTCAGGTCAAACTGCATTTGTGGGAGAGGTTTTGTAATGCACACAAGTGCACACCTATTGTGAATGTCAGTAATTTGTGTAGTATCACAGCTTGTACTGTACAGGTTCATAAATGCACATATTATCCTGTACCCATGCCACATGTGTGTGTGCTGACAATACCTCTCCCCCACAACTACATAGGTCCATCTGGTCTGGCTGGGGAACAGCAAGCTGAAGCTCATGAGTGTGGAACTGTCTTGTTGTGGCTCACCAATACCCTAGGCATGTTAAGAGCAGGCAATTTGTCATGCACACAACTTTTACACTTAGCCATATTGCAATATGTGCATGTTCACTTGTAGTGGGGTTAACTCCGATGCATCACACTGGTCATCACAGGAGCCTATTCACCGGAGCTGCAAAATATTGGCACATATGTTTGTATAGCTGTTGCCACTGTGCTATACAGGGGTACATGAGTATTGTGTACATGGGTGCACTGTGTGTTACTTGAAGGTCAATCACATACCACCACTCCTCACTTATCTCAGAAGTGCATAGTAGTAGCAACATTAACTGGATGTAGCTACACTGCATGTTGCTGAGGGCCTGTCCAGAGTGTGTCTGCTGTGGGCTGATTGTGTGTCATGCATGTCATCATTCAGAAAGTGTGGTCTGTTTAATGGCTTTGTGCCACCTCACCTGTGTATGTGTGTGTGTGTGTTGTATGTGCAGATCAGCAAACATTTTAGTGCAGGTAGTAATTTACATATGTTGTCTTCCTCTCACAGGTGAACATGGGGGTTGGGGTCTCTCCCCCTCACAACCTGATGTTAGGGTCTTATCGGACTCTGATGATGATGGTGGTCATAGTGAGGCACAGGTGGGGTTGTTGGGGGATGAATCTGTGTCATTGGTTGATATCCCACTTTCACCTACAATGTTCCTGCACATGGTCAGTATGCCCACACATACCCAGCCCCCAGCAGCCACAGATAATAGACAGTCAAAGGGTGGCATCAGACAGGCTGGTGTGGTGATTATGGCAACTCTCAGTGTAGACACTAGCCATAGCCAGAGACCTGGTGAGATCCCACACAGGCAGATTGAAGTGGTGCTCGAAGGAGGCCTGATGCCCATCCAGCTTCTGTCAGAGGTGTCACAGCAGGTGCCACCCGAAGCATGTTTTGGTCCATCATAGAGGCACAGGCACATTCTGAATGCTACACCAGACAGATGCTCAGGGTCATGAATGCAGCACTTCATGCCATGAGTGACGACCTCCATGGCATTGGTGATGCCGTACGTCATTTTGCTGATGTCGTGGTTAGATAGTGGGGTAAGACATTGTCAGTGCTCAACTGTAAAATGTCTGTGCTTGACCATGTGGTGGGAGTAGGGTGTCAGACATGTGGACATGGGTCAGCAACAGGATCAGCTGAGAGCCCATGTGGCCATCTACATTCACACTCCCATAGTAGCAGTACCACCAGCACTACCAAAGGGAGAATGGTGTCCATACCGCAACATAGCAGGCCATGGGCATGAGGTCCTGGCTGGTCCTGTCAGGGACACGGATCCAGTACACAGCAGTCACCATCATGTAGTAGTACCGCATCTGGCCTTGTGCCATGTGGTGCCAGTGACACTCCTGGCAGAACCAGTTCCTGTGTCCATGGAAGTAGATGGTTCATAGGTTCATAGGTGGGTACTAGGCTATTGGCCCAAGGGCCTATATAAGCCATGCCAAAAATGTACCCCGGCTTTCGCCACCCAAGAAAATTATTTTCCTGTGCCCCTGTCGAGCAGAGCCACAGAAGTTATCCCTGGGGTGAATTTCTTATTTCCCATCCAATCATCAAGATTTTTCTTGAAGAGTGCTAATGAGGAGCTCTGTTTGACATAGATAGGTAATCTGTTCCAGAGTATGGGAAGTCTCTGGGACAGGAATCTATCCCTCCAGCATGTTCTGTTTATTGTGGTGACAAGGTTTAGGTCCCTAGAGCGTGTAGCTCGGAGGGATTGGGATTTCTTTAAGTGGAGCATGTCCAACAGCTCTGGGTTTGACATAGCTTTGTATGTTAGGCAGAGATTGCCTCTGAGTAAGTGATATGCAACGGAGTAAAGCTGCACTTTTATGAGACGGTCTGCGTAGGGCATCTATTTGAGGCCAGTAATCCTCTTTGTGAGGTATTTCTGTGGCCTTTCCAGTTGTTGTAGATATCTTGAGAGGTACATACCAAAAGGGGATTTGTACTCTATAATGGGTCTAATGAGTGATGAGTAGAGGGGAACAATGACCTCTTTTTTTCTGGATGAGAAACCTTTTGTGATGAGGTGAGCCATGTAGAAGGATTTCCTGACCACTGTGGCAATGTGATTATCAAAGCACAGACTACTGTCCACCTGTGTTCCAAGGTCTCTTATCACATTTTCGGTGTTAAGTAGACTACCAGCTATGTGGTAGTTCATGGGTACAGAGTTTTTACCAAAGGGGATGACAATACACTTTTTGGCATTGAGCTTCAGGCCATGGCTTTGACACCAGGCATTTGTCTCAGTGAGGCCCTTTTGTAGGATGTGAGCATTGTTAGGAGCTTCGATTATGGCTCCTAGTTTGCAGTCATCTGCGAACTTTGTTAGCCACAGACCTTCTGTTTTAGCCTGTACTTCAGAGAAGTAGATACCAAACAGGAGAGGACCCAGGACTGAACCCTGTGGTACTCCACTTGTCACTGGTCTGAAGTCGGATTTGGAGTCTGCTACTTTCACAGTGTGGGTTCTGTCAGTGAGTATTATTTGAAGCAGGACATTTATGTCCGTTTTTTTCGCCTCATATTAACGGTGAAACTACCTTGCTGGCTTTTTTTTTTTGTTGTTTGTTGGTTGGGTTGGACAAAAGTCGTCAGACGCCAGTGTGTGTGTTTGATTCTGTCAGTGAGCCAGTTGGCAACCCATCTTGTGATGTAGGGATTTATACCTAGTTTAGTGAGTTTAGCTATATTTCCAGAATGGGGATGGTGTCGAAAGCCTTGGCAAGGTCAAGATAGGCTGTGTGAACCATCTTACCCTAATCTACGGCTTTGGTGACTGCCTCAAAAATGTCGATCAGGTTCAGGAGGCATGATCTGCCTTTCACAAACCCAAACTGGGTGGGATCCAGAGTTTGGAGGTTACCAATGTCTTTGTTTATGAGTTCCATGATGATACGTTCCATGGCCTTGCAGACCAGGCTCATCAGGCTAATGGGGCGGTAGTTCCCGGGGTCCATCGTGGCTCCCCCTTTGTGGAGTGGGATAACCATCGTGGTGCACCATTCAGTGGGCACAAAGCCTGAGGTGAGGCTATGACTGAACATGGTACTTAGGTAGGGTGCCAGTTCATTTTGTAGTTCATGTAGAATGCAGCCTGGGATATTGTCGGGTCCCATGGATGCTGTGTTCTTGCCTTTGGAGAGTGTGTTTTTTAACTGTGCAGCCGTGATTACAGCAACTTTGAATTCTTTTGGTATAGAGATGGGCCCTCTAGGGGGTGAGTGGGGGGTAAAGGTAGCACTGAACCTATCTGCCAGGATGTTGGCAATATCAGTTGTTTCTGTATATTTAGTGGCATTGTGCTGTAACTCAAAGCAGATCTGAGTGTTGTCATTGAGATTCTTGACATAGCTATAGAATACTTTGTGGTTGTCTTTAGAGTCAGTGACAGTTTTGTTTTTATAACTAGCTTTGGAGGATTTTATGAGGGATCTCAGCTTCTTACTGAGGTTGACCAGGGAGTTCCTCCAGTCATGAGATTTTACTCTTTTTTGCAACAGTTTCTTTTTTCTGTTGTAGAGTTTGTTTATGGCAGAAGACCACCAGATTGGCTTAATTTTTTGGAAGATAGAATCTTGGTTCTATTAGGGATAGCATGATCCATGCACTCGTGTAAGTGCTTATAAAGTGCATTTGTGTAGGATTCAGCAGTCGTACCTCTATTGTCCGTCTGCATGGGTGCCATGAATTTTGCCACTTCTGTCTTAAGAAGTGTGAAGTTGGCTTTGGAGAAGTTTTTACGGTGGTTTACCTTATTGGGGGTGGGGCGGGATGTGGATGTCTAGAGTGATTAGCTTGTGATTGGATCTGACCAACGAGGAATTGACCCCTGGTGTGGAACACTGGTTGCCCATGTTGGTAATTACCAGGTCTAGGATATTGCTGAACCTGGTGGGGGTGTGAATAGGTTGATCCAAGGCATTGAAATTTATGAATTTCAGAAAACGTTCAGCAAAAGATTTGGTACATGAGTAGTTTTCTCAGTTAATGGTGGGGTAGTTGAAATCACCCATTATTAGGGTGTTCGGTTGTACCCTAATACTTTCCAGTGTATCAAGAAATGAGGAGTGGGAATCCTGGGGCATGGTGGGGGGGGGGTCTGTAGCAAGCTACAATTTGGATTGCGGTCTTGCCCAGAGTTAGTTGCATGTGGATAATCTCGGATGCATTATGCTGTGCAACTAGCCTGGAGGTGTGGATATCCTTAATGAATATGGACACGCCTCCACCTTTAGTGCTTCATTCCAGGTTAGGTGGCTGAAAGGTGTGGTATGAATTATAGCCTGGTAATGCACGGGTGCTCTCTGGAGCTTTGAACTAGGTCTCTGACACTGCACAGATGTCGATCTCCATTTTAAGGAGTGCCTCGAGTGAGTGCATTTTGAGGTTTAGATTTCTAGCATTGAGTAGCATTACCCTCAGATTTTGCTTGCTTGTACCTGTTATTGTGGTGAATTTGCCATTTGAACCTTGCCTACAAAAGGCACTATAGGGGTGGCAAGAGCCTTAGCCAGTATCTGGAGGGCGACAGATGCAGGCCATCTCTGGCAAAGCATCGTGGTCTGTCGATCATGTCGTCCCAGGCAGACAAATATGGATCCCCTTAGAATGATACCAGAAGCTTAGCCAATTGTTGAAGTCAATCATTTTGTCCTTGTACTGTGGTATCATTCTGGGTGATGGCAGGATGCTACTCAGGGCTAGGGTCATACCTGCCTGGGCTACAAGATCGGAGAGCTCATCCATGTTTCTTTTAATGTAGTCCAGGGAGGTACGTCTCAGGTCAATCACACCAACATGGACAATGACAGTGTCATATTTGTACTTGTTGTGGAGTGACCTGTGTACCTGTGTTATGTGATGGATCCGGGCACCTGACAGGCAGCTGACAGTAACTTTCTCCTTGTTTAGCCTGGTGAGTGGAACATCAGTGTGCCTGACTATAGAGTCAGCTATGGCTAGAGTGTTAGGTACGTTGTTATGCCTTATGGGCTGTGGTTGAGTGGCACACTGAGTTTGTGGGCTATGTGTCATTTGGGTTGTGTTGGGGGGGTGGAGTTTGCTTGCGTTTCTGCTTTGCAGGTCCCTTATGCTTGGGCTGTTTTGTATTGAGAGCCTCCGTGAATGTAGGTGTGTGTTTTATGTTTCTATGTGTGTATTTTGGTGGTGTAGGTTTTGAGGGACTATGTGACGAGTGTGGTGTGGTGTAAATGTTTACCTTCTCTGCTTGACTGTCTAGTCCAGTTGTGGGTGAAGAGAACTTTGCTTCCAGTTTGGCTTTGTAAGTGCATCTCTCACAGGTTGTAGTGTTGGGTGGTAGGAGGAGATGGTTGTCTGTGTACATGAGGCAGTTGCTGCATTGCCCCAAGATGCCCAGATTCATCTGGTAGACAGGAGAAATCACCAGGAGCTGACCCTTAATCATGCCTGGATAAGTGCTTATTTATTAAGTACTAAAAATTGCTTTCCTCTAGACAAGTGAGGAAAGTTGAGTGCTGGAGTAATTTGCAGCTTATTTAGTGCCTACAACGAGTTCTGAACAAGTGCTGAGTTCAAAGAAACATATTTGAGTGCTGAAACTGGAAAACTGGCTAGTTCTAAGAAACAAAATTAAGCTAGAAGGCTTCCCTCCAACACAGAAAGGTTTGGGGGCTCAGAAGCCGACAAGCATTATAGACCACTTACAGGAAAGGCAGAAAACAAGCTTAAAATGTTTTTTTCTTTCCCAGATGCTCTCTTTGTGCGCAGTAGGAGTGCCTGAAATCAGAATATGATCGACTGAGCAAATGAGATGGGCCCAGAAGGAGTATCCAAACACAAATTTACAAAAGGGCCGGGCAGTTTCAAAGCCACCAAGATTAACACCATAACAAAAACAGGGAGGGTGGATGGGGAACTAACTGAAAATACAGAGTCAAAACTTCCAGTTCAGTTAATATTCAATGCAACATAAATAAATCAATTAAATTGCTGTATTATTTGAAAAAAGTGCAGATAAAAGGTACTTAAATTCTCTTATACATCCAGTTGAATACAGCTAGATCGTAGCCAGCCAAAGCTGAGGTTTTATGCAGAATATAGTTCAAAATGTACCACTTAAGTAGGCAGTGACATGATATCAATGAATGAACAAGGAGAAAATTACAGTCAGCTGCCTGTCGGGTGCCAGGATCCACCACATAACACATGCACTCAAGTCACTCCACAACAAGTACAAATACGACTGTCATTGCCCATGCTGAAGTGAATGACTTGAGATGTACCTCCCTGGACTACATGAAAAGAGACATGGAAGAGCTCTTGGATCATGTGGCCCAGGCAGGTATGACCCTAGCCCTGTGTAGCATCCTGCCTTCAACCAGAATGATACCACAGTATAAGGACAAAATGATTGACTTCAACAATTGGCTAAGCTTCTGGTGTCATTCAAAGGGGATCCAGTATCTGTCTGCCTGGGAAGACTTGATTGACAAACCACAAGGCTTTGCCAGAGATGGTCTGCACCTGTCACCCCTGGGTTTCAGGTTACTGGCTAAAGCTCTTTCCACCCCTATAGTGCTTTTCTAGGCAAGGTTCAAAGGATAAAACCACCACCGTAACAGATGCAAGCATGCAAAAATCTGAAGGTAATGCTACTCAGTGCTAGAAGTCTAAACCTCAAAATGCACTCACTCAAGGGACTCCTAAAAATGGAGAACATTAATATATGTGCAGTAACTGAGACCTGGTTCAAGGCTCCAGAGAGCAGCCCTACAATACCAGGCTACAACTCTTACTACACTTTTCGGCCACAAAACCAGGATCGAAACACTAAAGGTGGAGGAGTGTCCATATTCACCAAGGATATTCACACCTCCAGGCTAGTTGCCCAACACAATGCATCTGAAATTCTACAGGTGCAACTAACACTAGGTAAGACTGGAATCCAAATTGTAGCTTGCTACAGATCCCCCACCATGCCCCAAGATTCTCACTACACCTTTCTAAACATACTAGAAAATATCAAGATACAAGCAAACACCCTAATACTGGGTGATTTCAACTACCCTGCCATTAACTGGGAAAACTACTTGGGTACCAACTCCTTTTCCCAATGGTTCTTGGAATTCATAAATTCCAATGCACTGGATCAACTAATCCCGTGTCCCGCCAGGGGCTCCAATATCCTAAACTTGGTCATTACCAACACAGAAGATAGATGCTCCACACTAGTGGTCACCCCCTCATTGGTCAGGTCTGACCATAAGAAAATCACCCTTGACATCCACATCCCACCCCCATGCCCCAGTAAGGAAACCGCCTTAAAAAACTTCTCAAAAGCCAACTTCATGCTACTGAAGTCAGAAGTGACAAACTTCATGACACCCATGCAGATGGGATCTGAAAGTTCGACTGCAGAATCCTGCACTAAGGCACTGTATGAGCACATCCACTCGTACATGAATTGTGCCATCCCAAATAGAACCAAGATGCTCTTCTCCAAAAAAAGGAAGCCAAACTGGTGGTCCCCTGCTATAAACAAACTATACAATAGAAAGAAGAAACTGTTGCAGAAAAGAGGAAAATCCCAGGATGCAAAAAACTCCCTCACCAGCCTCAGTAAGAAGCTGAGATCCCTCATAAAATCATCAAAAGGTAGTTATGAAAATAAAATTGCCAAAGATTTCAAAGACAACCACAAGGCCTTCTATAATTATGTCAAGAATCTAAATGGCAATGCTCAGATCTGCTCTGAGCTACAACAGAATGGCATTAAATATACTGATCCCAAGGATATTGCCAATATCCTGGCAGATAGATTTAGTGCCAGCTTCACCCCCTCTCACCCCCTAAAGGGCCCATCTCAATACCAAAAGATTGCCAAATTCCAGAAATCACGGCCACACAGCTAGAAACCGCACTCTCCAAAGCTAGGAATACAGCATCCATGGGACCAGATGACATCCCAGGCTGTGTACTACATGAACTACAAAATGAACTGGTACCTCACCTAAGTGTCATGTTTAATCATAGCCTCACCTCAGGCTTCGTGCCCACTGAGTGGTGCACAGCTACAGTTATCCCTCTCCACAAGGGGGGACCCACCTTAGATCCCGGGAACTACCGTTCCATCAGACTGACAAGCCTGATCTGCAAGGGCATGGAATGCATTGTCATGGAACTTAGAAACAAAGACATTGACAACCTTCAAACACTGGACCTCACCCAGTTTGGGTTTGTGAAGGGCCAATCTTGTCTCCTGAATCTGATTGACTTCTTTTAATCAGTCTCCAAAGCTGTGGATGAGGGTAAGGCGGTCCACACAACCTATCTGGAACTTGCCAAGGCCTTCAACACCATCCCCCACTCTGGAATCATAGATAAACTTACTAATCTGGGCATAAATCCCTATGTCACTCGATGGGTTGCCAGCTGGTTTACTGACAGAACCCAGACTGTAAAAGTAGCTGACTCCAAATCCAGCTCCAGACAAGTGACAAGTGGAGTACCTCAGGGTTCAGTCCTGGGACCTCTCTTGTTTGGCATCTACTTCTCTGAAGTACAAGCCACACTAAGGGACTCTGGCTAACAATGTTTGCAGATGACTGCAAACTGGAAGCCATTATTGAATCCCCAAATGATGTGGATATTCTACAAAAGGGCCTTACAGAAACAGATGCCTGGTGCCAGAGCCATGGGCTCAAGCTTAATGCCAAGAAATGTATAGTTATCCACTTTGGAAAAAAACACGTATCCATGAATTACCACATAGGTGGCAGTACATTAAACATTGAAAGTGTGATGAGAGACTTAAGGACACAAGTGGACAGTGGTCTCACTTTCGATAACCACATCACCACAACAGTCAGGAAATCCTTCTATGTGGCACACCTCATCACTAAGGGCTTTTCATCCAGAAAAAAGGAGGTCATTGTCCCACTGTACTCATCCCTCATTAGACCCATTACAGAGTATAATGCCCCGTTTGGTATGTACCTCACAAAACATCTGTAACAACTGGAAAGGCCACAGAAATACCTCGGTAAAAGAATCACAGGCCTAAAGCAGATGCCATATGCTGACCGTCTAAAAAAACTCCAGCTATACTCTGTGGCATATCGTCTACTCAGAGGTGATCTCTGCTTAACATACAAGACCATGTCAAACCCTGAGCTGTTGGTCATGCTCCACTTAAAGAAATCCCAATCCCTCAAAGCCACATGCTCCAGGGATCTAAACCTTGTCATCACAATGAACAAAACATGCAGGAGGGATAGGTTCTTGACCCAGAGACTCCCCATACTCTGGAATAGACTGCCCATACATGTCAAGCAGACCGCCTCCTTGGCCCTCTTCAAAATGAACCTTGATGATTGGATGGGAAATAGGAAATTCACCCCAGGGATCATGTCAGTCACCCTGATAGACAGGGGATCCAGAGAAGTAAATATTGTGGGAAGAAATATCCAGGGAATTGTTATGGCTAGGCTTGTATAGGCCCTAGAGCCAATAGCCTAGTACCAACTTATGAACCTATGAGACTACCCCCGCCTGCAATTACTAACAGGCAATAAAAATCTAGTAAGCACTAACTGAAAAAACAGAGTCAAAACTTCCAGTTCAGTTAATATTCAATGCAACACAAATAAATCAATTAAAATGCTGTATTATTTGAAAAAAGTTCAGATAAAAGGTACTTAAATTCTCTTATATGTCCAGTTGAATACAGCTAGATCTTAGCTGGCCAAAGCTGAGGTTTTAAGCAGAAAATATTCCAAAATATACCACTTAAATAGGCAGTGACGGGATATCAATGAATGAGACTACCCCCGTCTGCAATTACTAACAGGCAATAAAAATCTAGCAAGCACTAACTGAAAAAACAGAGTCAAAACTTCCAGTTCAATTAATATTCAATGCAACACAAATAAATCAATTAAAATGCTGTATTATTTGAAAAAAGTGCAGATAAAAGGTACTTAAATTCTCTTATACGTCCAGGAGAATACAGCTAGATCTTAGCCAGCCAAAGCTGAGGTTTTAAGTGAGCTGTACATCCTGCTATGTACAGTCCATGGCTGTCCAACATACCCCCCATGTAGGGCAACCACATGGCATGACTGGGTGCATACAAAAACTCACAAATCACTATCCCAGGCAGGTCACCACCAGACACATACAGCTCCTCTCCATGGCCCAGTTGAACACCACCCCCCAGACACACACACACACACACACACACACACACACACACACACACACACACACACACACACACACATGATGTCAACTGTATGGCCCAGCCTAGGCCTCTGGCAACCCCACACCACACCCTGTGCATATGATGATACCTGTGCCACATCCCTGTTATCCATACCAATGATGCAGGGTCATGCTAATATGGGTCTGATGCACAGGGTGAATATAGTACAGTGTAGTAATATTATGCTGTGTAAGGTGTTGTCTGCTGGCAATTGTCATGGGTACACATCAAACTGTATGTACCTTTCTGCCATGATGCATTATTGCTGTTAGTACTGCTGACTGACTGTTACCCCACATACCTTATTCTGTGTCTGTTCCAGGTGTCTTTGTGTGTACAGCCTGCAGGGCTGATGACATTACCGCAGGTGAGTGTGGCAGAGTGGAAACGCAGTGACCTTTTCATTGCCATGGTACAGCTGTATATGTACATGTTTACCAGGGTTGCATGTGTGCAACAGTGTGTGAGTAACAATGGGGGAAGACATTGTGACCTTGCATACATATCCCTTGACACAGCCAGCTAGCCTTCATATATGTCACCTGGGTATCCTCTAAGACCACAGGTTCATAAATACAGAGGAGGTTACTAGAGTACTGCCCCTGGGTCCCTCAGAAACCTAGCCATTACTTTATCTCCAACAGAATCACCCATCAGCGCCTGTTGCCCCTGCCATACTGGACACTGGTTGAACCCCAGGGACAGCTGCTTTTCTTTCCAATCCACTCAACTTTGGTGCAGTTGATGAGGGTATGCATGATAGTGTGTTTGACATGTTTGGGGAGTGTATTCCTGACACAGGACAGCCTTTGGTAGCCAAACCTGACTCTCCAGCAAGTGTGTCTGCTATCTCATATGTGAGTCAGGCCTCTCATGCTGGTAATGCACATGGAGTCATACTTTTGTACATGGGGCAGCTGTTGAAGAGCTGAGTGCACCATTGCCATCTTGGCATGCAACAGACACATGTAGACAACCTGACTGGTAATCATTGGGCCAGTACTGATTACAGGCTGTCTGCGTGAAACAGGTGTTGAGGAACATGGCTGACCTTTGTGGGTGTTAACATAGCCTTTACAGATTCTGTAGATGTCTGCATAGGTGCATAGCAGACTAGCCATGCTGCTAATATATTGTTTTACTGACTGAGGACTATTCAGAGGTAATGTCCACCTTTTGGGTGGATGTGAACCACATACAAGCAATTCCTGATGACTGCCAATACTTGTTGCCTGAGTGCAACTATGTTGCCATCCTGGGAACCCAGGCATGTCATCACAATCTGTGTGTTTATGGGGTTAGTGCTGATGTGGGACATAGTGGGGGCATATACTTGCTGTATGGCATGCTGACACTGGTGTCTGAATACAGCTTGAGGCTAGGACCTTGAAAACATTCCATACCCACTGTATGGCTCATTGCAGTGTGTTAACAGCAGTTTGTGGCTCAATGACAGAGTGCAAAATACTTATAGTTCACAATGCCTTAGGCTGTACCTACATATGTGGATTGAGCCAATTAGCATTCATGTCTATATACTTGTGGGTTATTGGGGGCACCAGGTAGTCACAGGACATCCACATGTACTGTATACATATTGCAGACACATAGGTGACATAGAATGGCTTTGCGACATTATCAAATGTGGAGTGTGTGACACAACTTGTAACGTGACAGTTGGCAAGACATACCATGTCCATGGCAAGTGCAAAATATAGGACTTCCTCTGGTTTGCTACTAAGACACCTTCATTATGTGACATTACCTTAGCTTACACTATTTGTCATAACATTGAGGTGCATCTGTTGTGCAATAACTGGTATATGCAATCAGTACAGGACTATATGACATTTTTGTTGTCCTACACTCTTGAGACCTCTTTACTGTTTCAGTTGTTGTCACAGGTCACACCTTGCCAAATAGGGACTGCAAACTGCAGGGTGGTACAGATGGTGCTCATACCTGTGACCTCTGCATATGCCTGCAGATTGTCCTGATGTTTGACACGTACTTTATTTCCATTTGTCATAAAATTGTGGTTGTCTGATAAACTGTGGGAAAATCATGACAGACTAGCATTGCAGACTGATGACAGATAGTGTCATGTAATGACACATACACTTTGGAAAATGCATTCAAATGCACAACTTGTTATGGTATCTACTTTCCATGCATGTAACAGCAATTTGTGAAGGATGTGTTTGGTGTTTACCATATGGATTTAACCAGATATCTTTCTGTGTGGGGTTGAGAGGTATGCTGGTGGCCATAACACAGGCAGACTGCTGCAAGGGGATGTGCATACACACACACACACACACACACACACACACACACACACACACGATCTGCCCTTGCTGATAGCAAAACTACAACCTGCCTATTTGTAGAAACGATACTGCTGTATATATAACACAAACACCACAGAGCTACTGTAGTGTATCAGTCTCTGCCACTACTATTCAAGTGGGTGACAATTGCAGGGGTTGTTAGGATTGCCAGTGGTGGGTTCACAGGCCCTTAACATGGTATAGCCATCTGAAACACAGACACACAGCTGCATGGGGACATGTATTGAAACACATATGCACAGAGTTGACATTTTTCCTATTAGATGACCTACCTCTCTAGTTATGTACAATACAGACTGATATGATTATTGCATGTACCACAGTGCCTTTGTTTTAGAAACTGTGTGACTCTGCTTGTAAGGTGGATGCCATCAACAGGCTCTTTAAAAAATGCCATGGGGAGGGGGTCAACCGGCCTTAAAATGGTAAAACCAACATACACAAGACCCACAGGAGATATGCTTCACACACAGTCGTATAGTTGGCCGCATTAAGAGTCAAACACCTACCAATCTACTTATACATACTATAGTGCTGCCTATTTATCACAAGCGTCACTATATTTATATGGCTGAGAAGTGTCCAAAGGTATTTCTAAGGTGAATGACATCAGCAGGCCTTGTAATGTAGGGCAATGAGAAATGTACTGGGTGGAACAGGACTCAAAATGGTATCACACACACACAAACACACACACACACACACACACACACACACACACACACACACACACACACACACACACACACACACACACACACACACACCATATCATAGTTGTCAGTATTGATATTAGAACCCCTACCTATCTAGTTATTTGTACTAGAGTGTTACGCAATTACTGTATGCACCACAGAGATTATAGAGGTCAAGAGTGTCCAAAGGTACTTCTAAGGTGAATTACATCAGCAGGTCTTCTAAAGTAGGGCAATGGGAAGTGTACTGGGTAGGAAAGACCTCAAATTACTTTAACACACACACACACACACACACACACACACACACACACACACACACATTTGCCATGACTGAGATTAAAACCCCTATCGATCTAGTTATTTGCACTATAGTGTTACATAGTTATTGCATGTGCCACAGAGCTTAGAGGGCTGCTGAGTGCCCAAAGGTACTTTTAAGCTGAATGACATCAACAGGTCTTCTAATATAGGGCAATGAGAAGTGTACTGGGTGGGAAAGATCTCAAAATACTTTAATCTACAAACATAAAGGACATGATTCTCACACACACACACACACACACACACAAACACACACACATGCACACATGCACACACACACACACACACACACACACACACACACACACACACACACACACACACACACACACACACACACACACATGTGATGTGATATTACAACCCCTACCTCACTACTATTACACAATGGTGCTCACCTTCATGCTGGCACATGTGACTGGTTACAGCTGGTATGCAATTGTCTGCAGCAGGACATCACTCTATGCCTTTCAGGGTATCCCTGTCTATGACTCACTGGGTGTCTGTGTCTCCCTGTCTCTCTCTCTATCACTGTCTGTCTCTTTCTTCCCCATGTCTATGTGTGTGTATGCTTGAAATATATTTATATGTTAGCCATATATATGTCTGTGTATCACATACAACAGATGCAGATGTATCACATATGGGTCATGTACAGATAGCTGAGGATAATCCTGTATGATGGCTGTGTGTAGAGACAATTAAGGTGTACATAGCTGTCTGTATGCAAATACATATACATGCACAATACAGTTATATAGTCTGATGTGGGTTTACACATGGGCTGTAATTCTCTAAGTGTAGGAGCATGCCCAGTATGACATTCTATAGTAAGAGTGGGACTCCATTCCAGAGATAGATGCACTCCGGTCCGGGATTTTGTTTGATACAGCCATACCTCTCAACCTGTTAGTGCAAGAAATCTGGAAATAGCCTGATAAAATGTGGGGCAATGGCCCAAATATAGGGAGATACTGTAAATATTGCTCTTATAACCCTAGAAAGTTGCTAGAGTAACAGTGTTTGTTTTATCAGACATTTTCTGACATATATGATGTCCGACACTGAAATGTATTGTGTCATTACTTACTGACAGAAATCCTCACATCATCACAATGATTTACCAGAGAACTACAAGATTTATGATGAACAGACTAAATTTATGAGCAAAACTTTAGATACTTTCACCAAATCCGGCCAGTTAAGCGGTGTGGCTATAGCCAATTGGCTGAAGAAGCAGTGTAAACAGTCCAGCACCTCAATGCTATACTGGCTGGTGATCTCCTGGTCGTGTGGTATCCTTCTTAACTCAAAAGTCATATCCTGATGTGGGTACAGAGTGCGTTGTATTGAGCAGAGATTTCCATAATATGTGTGGTATATTCTACATAGCACTGTGATTTCCTGATATGTCATTGGCAGAGCAGTATAGAGTAATGTGGTGAACCACTGACAGACATTTGTTTATAGGTTCATAAGCTGATATGAGGTTACTAAGCTACTGGCCCTGAAGCCCTTATAACCCTCAGCGATGAGAATGTAGCCCATGTTAAAACACATCAGCACCCAGAGCCCCTGTCTAGCAGGGACACAGGTGGAATCACAGGACTGCATTTTCTGTTTCCCATGCACTTATACAGGGAGCACTACAAAGGGGTATTGAGGTACTTGGCTTGATGTGGACAGGGAGTGTATTCCACAGATGGGGGAGTCTGTTGCACACATATCTGTCACACCAAGCCCTATTGATATCACAGACCAGGTTGATGCTGTGCCTACAGGTTGATCAAATGGACCTTGATTTCTGGATGTGCAGCAGTCCCGTCAAGGCAGGGTCTGGATTGCTTTATATGTAAGACAGAGGTCACCTCTGAGGAGTCTGTAGGTAACTGAGTAGAGGGACAGTGCTTTTCCTATCTTTGTAGGGTAGGTCTTTGAGGTCCTGGATTCTCCCGGTGAGCAACGTCTATGGTCTCTCCTGCTGCTGCATGTGCTTTGTGAGGTATATAACAAAGCAGGCGTTGTACAAAATAATTGGCCTTATAAGGGTAGAATACATGGTTCTTATGACCTGTTTGTCCATGGATGAGATACCCTTACTTTTGACTTGGCCCAGCAATGAAGATTTCTGTACAAAGGAAGCAACATGGTGCGCAGAAGTCAGGTTGCTATCAACCTGGCTGGCCACATGCCTCACTACTAATTGTGTATGTAGTATGTTGTTGTTAATGTGATAATATGTGGGGACGTCAGTCTCCCCAAAGGGGATGATGATGCATTTTCTGGCATTTAGCTTGAGGCCATGTTTCTGGCAGCAGTCATTTGTTTTGATGAGACCCTCTTGAGGGGATGTCCACAACACTTTGGGAATTGATGACTGTTCCCAACTTGTAGTCATCTTCAAACTTGGTCAGCCATAAGTCAGTGTTTTGGCCTGTTCCTCAGGGAAGTATATCCCATATAACAGAGGCCCCAAGACCAGTCCCTGGGGTATGCCGCTCATTATGGGTGTACTGCTTGAATTGGCTACCCATATTATGATTAGGTGAGTTCTATCAATGAGCCAGTTTGCTACCCAGCTGGTAACATATGGATTGATACCTAGTTGACAGAGTTTATCTACTATGGCCAAGTGGGGAGTAGTGTGTAAGTCTTTGGCCAAGTGAAAGTGGCCGGTGTGCACCATCATTCCCTCATTCATGGCTTTGGTGGCTGTCTCAGGAAAGTCAACCAGATTTAACTGACATACCTCCCATTGACAAAGGCAGACTGTGTGGGGTCGAGCATTTGGAGTTTGCTAATGTCCCTGTTAATGAAGTCCATGATAATCCATTCCACGGCCTTGCAGATCAGGCTAGTTAAGCTGATGGGTCTTTAATTTCCTGGATTGGTGAGCATTCCACCTTTGTGTAAAGGGATGACAGTGGCTGTCCCCCACTCGGCTGGGACAAACCAGTGCTCAGGCTTTGGTTGAAAGGGTGCCTAAAGGTGCTGCTAGTACATGCCTGAGTTCATGTAGAATGCAGCCTGGGATATATTTAGGTCCCATGAAGGCTGTCTTCTTGCCTTTGAGAGGGCAGTGATGCCCTGTTTCCTAGTGATAAGTGTTGGGTGGGCAGGTACTGGGGGTGTCCTGCTTTACTGATTGGGGGGGACAGAGGGGAGACATTTCCACTGAATCTGTCAGCCAGTAGATTGGCTATATCTACAGCATTTGTGTATATGGTGTCCTTGACCGCCAGTTCTGCACAGATCTAGGAGCTTCCTTTGAGAATGCAGACATATTTGAAGAAGGCCTTATATGATTGTCTGTCTTAGATGTGGGCAATTTGGAGTCGGAGTTGCCTGTAGAAGATTTCGCTGGTGTTCTTATTTGTTTGTTCAGGCTAAGGAGAGATTGCTAAAATTATGCACCTGCTACTTCTTGGTCCTGGACAGCAGTGTTATCCTTTTGTTATATAGTTCCTTTATTGCAGATGTTTCCAGACAGGTTTACTCTCCCTTGTGGAGGATGATGTTGTCCTGCCAGGTATTCCTGATTCCATGTATATATATATATATATATATATATATATATATATATATATATATATATATATATATATGTTGTACATTTGAACATTGGTGCCTGTTCCTCCAGTGGGGAGCAGGTTATGAAGCTGCTTATACCATCCCTTAGGTGGTTGTGATCAGCTTGGGAGACATTTTAATTTTACCATGGCTAGAAGGGGGTCAGGAGAGATGGTGATATTGAACAAAACTGCTTTTTTGTGGGATCTTGCCAAGGGTGCTGCAGTGGTTAAACATGTTGGTTACTGCCAATTCCAACATATGTATCACATCTTGTGGAGGTATCAAGTAGCTGTCCTAAGGATTTAGCATTGATAAGATGGGGGAATTTCTGTGCATTTCTGTTCTGGCATGGTTGATTTTTCCAATCTATGGTTGGGTAATTAAAGTCAGCCAGGATCAGGTTAAAGGGTTGAATCTTGATAGATTTTTAGAGGGCCAGACAGGTGGGGTGGGCATCCTGAGTAAAATATGTTGGCCTGGAGCTACTTATAGTTTGAATAAGGGTTGTGTCAATGGTTAACTGCACTTGGAGTGTCTCGTGTGTGTCAGACAGTTTGACCAGCCTGAAAGTGTGTGTCTGTTTAATATATATTTATGCTGCACCTCCTTTGGCTTTGCTACCCACTTTTTGGGGTCTGGCTGTGTGTAAGGATGAGTGACCAGGTATGGATGGGTTGCTCTCCGCAGCTGTGACCCAGGTTTTTGTGAGTGCACAAATGTCAGTATCTTCCAGGGTTAAGAATGCTTGCAATGAGTGCATTTTCATGTTTAGACTCCTAGCATTTAGCAGCATGAACTTTAATTTTCATTTTGTTGAGAGTTTCATATTGGTAGCATCAACCTCATGCCTTTCCCTAAAACACCCACTATGGGGGAGGCAAGGGCCTTTGCCAGAAGCCTGAAGTCCAAATGAGACAGATGCAGGCCATCTCTAGTAAAGCAGAGTGGTCTGTTGATCATATCTTCCCAGGGTGTCAGGTACTGGATCCCCCTGGGATGACACCAGAAAGTCAGCCACTTGTTAATGTCAATCATTTTCATTTGTATTGAGGCATTATTCTGGGTGACAGTAGAATGCTGCTTAAGCCTAAGAACATACCTGCATGGGACACATATTCAGCATGTTCAATCATGTCTGTCTTCCTATAGTCCAGGGAGGTATGTCTGAAGTCGCTCTCACCAACATGAACTGGGACAGACTCATCATAACAGTACCTGTTGTGGAGAGACTTCAGTGCTTGCATGATATGTAGGGTGATGGAACCTAACAAACAAGTAAACATTATTGTCTTGTTATGCAGCCTGGTGAGAGGCACATCTGTGTGTCTCACAATGGAGTCTCCTATAAGTAATATGTTGGGTTTATGGTTGGGCCTTAGTGGTTGCCTGACTGGTGTGTGGACTATGCATGGTATATGGTGTGGAGGTTTGTGGAGGAGTTCTCATGTGTTTTTGGCTCTGAGATGCTCTTTGTCCGGGTTTGTATTTGTTGAGGAGCCCCACATATGTGGGTGAGTGTTGTGTAGTTATGGGTGATGTTTACTGACTGCATCACTGCAGGGAACCTATGTTACTGCACAATTTATTCTGGTGTGCACATTCTCCATTTGTCTGGCCAGTGGTTCCCCTTCCCCTTATATGTGTCTCTTTGTCCTTCTGTAATGCAGTCACAGGCTTTGTCCACAGTTGCTGCTGTTATATATTTGTATTTCTGGTGTGAGTGGGGTAGAAGTCATAACATCACACACAGGCTTATGGACTTCACACCTCTTAGTGTACCTGTTCATGAGATCATTGATGATTACTAAGCTACTGGCTCTGGGGCCCTTACAAGCCTAGTCAAGAGTATATCCACAGGAAAGAAACCACAATCAGCAGCTGTTGGCCGTCTCAATGAGGGACACAGGTGGCACCCTTGGGACAGATTTTTGTTTGCCCATCTACTCATCAAGATTGCACTTGAAGAGGGTCAGCAACATACTTTGTTTGGCATGTACAGAGAGTGTATTCCAGAGAAGGGTCAGCCTCTGGGAGACAAACCTGTCTCTCAAGGAGGGTTTGTTAATGTCACATATTAGATTTAGGACTTTTGGTGGGGTACTTCGTGAGGAGTTAGATGTGTACAGATATGAAGCATCTCTACTAGAGCAGGGTCTAAGATTGCCTTGTAGGTAAGACACGTCACCTCGGAGCAATCTGTATGATACAGAGTCGAATAATACTAATTTGAGCCTGTTCACATAGGAGAGGTGTTGTAGGCCATGGATTCTGTTTGTGAAGTATTTCTGTGGCCTTTCCAGTTGGTGCAGTTGTTTGTAGAGCTACATATCAAACTGGACATTGTACTCAATTATTGGTCTAATAACGGAGGAATACAGAGAGGTAATAACCTCCTTGTTTCCGGATGCAATCCCTTTACTTATGAGATGACCCAAGTAAAATCCTTTTCTGACCACTGCTGCTGCATGATGGTGAAATGTGAGATTGTTGTCAACTTGTGTACCTAGGTCTCTCAGCACAAATTGTGTGCTTAGGGGTTTTCTGCTAATGTGATAATCAGTAGTGGCTGTGTTTTTGATGAATGATATGCTAATACATTTTTTTGCATTTAAGTTAAGGCCATGACTTTGGCACCAGTCATTTGTTGTTGTGAGACCCTCTTGAACTATGTTAACATCATTTGGGGAGTCAATGACAGCACCCAAGTTACAGTCATCCACAAACATGGTCAGCCACAGGCCTTTTGTCTTTTCCTGGACCTCTTAGAAGTAGATAGCAAACAATAGGGTCCCAAGACAGATCCCTGGGGGACACCACTACTGACAGGTTTTCTATCAGAGGTAGTAGCACCTATTTTGACCTTGTGGGTCCTATCAGTGAGCCAGTTGGGCAACCACTTGATGACATAGGGATTTACACCAAGTTATGTTAGCTTTTTGAGGATGCCTGAGTGGGGGATTGTGTCAAAGACTTTGGCCAAGTCAAGGTAAGCTGTGTGTACTGACTTTCCCTCATCCAGTGCCTTGGTGACAGTCTCAAAGATGTCAACCAGGTTCAACAGGCAAGATCTGCCATTTACAAATCTGAACTGGATGGGGTCAACTGCTTGGAGATTGCCTATGTCCTTGTTTATTTGCATAATAATACACTCCATGGTCTTATAGATCAGACTTGTCAAGCTAATGGGGCGATAGTTCCCAGGGTTAGTAGTGGCACCACCTTTGTGCAAAGGGATGACAATGGCAGTTCTCCACTCTGCTGGAATGAAGCCTGTACTTTGCATATTGTTGATTAATGTGCTCAATGGCGAGGCTACTTCTTGCTAGAGATATTGTAGATAAACAGCCTGGAATGCTATCAGGTCCCATGGCAGCTGTGTTGTTTGGTTTGGATAGGGACTTTAACACTTGATCTATAGAGATGTGAGGTGTTGGACAAGTATTAGGGATGTGGAATGTGTCTTTAGGCAGGGACAGGGTAATTCAGAACAAACCTGGTGTTAGCCACGGAGGTTTCTGATGTAAATGAGAAAGGCATTGTGGTTAGCCTTTGTTTCAGAGGCTACTTTTGATTCATAATTGGCTTTGGAGGATTTCACTAGTGATCTTCTTTGCTTGTTGAGGTTAAGGAGGTAGTTTTTTCCAGTTGTGGATTTGTGCCTTTTTACCCTTGGACAACAGTTGCTTCCTTTTGTTGTAAAGCCTGTTGATAGAGGATGTCCACCACATAGGTTTGTGTTTCCGTGAGAAATAAGTTTTAGTTCTTTTGGGTATGGCTGAGTTCATGCAGTTGTACAGGTACATGTATACTGCACTGGCATACTATTCACCATATTTGTCTGCATCCTTTGAGGGAGGCGATAGTGTATAGGTACTGATGCCCTCTCTTAGAAGGTTGTGTTCAATTTTTGAGATGAAGTCAGAAGAACAGGACCTGTTTAGCAAGTTGCCCATCACTGCACCCCTACATCTGCTCTGGTCCTCAGACAGTTTGTGTTGCATGTGATTATAAGGCTACATGTTGGCCATAGTTTACAAACCGTCACAGACTGACATCTGGACAGGCCCATATATAACAGTCAGACACAGGCCCACACATGGGCACAGGGTGTTAATATTGCTCTTATAAATGTAGACAGTTTGGAGAATGGTTTGCTATTAGCTTGCTTTTTGTCATGGGTATGACGTCTGCTTCTCCACTGTTTGCCATTGATGTTTTCACATCAGCCTTTATTATTTTGCAAATAGTTTGGCAGGCAAATGCAATGTCATGACAAGCAGAACAGATATATGAGGCATACTTGTGGTTCTTCTGTGACACCATACTAGGGTATGGCTGGTGCCCAGGGATGTGTTGTCAGTACTGACACAGTAAGGAGGCAGCCATTTATAACCTGGCACTACACTGACTTTCAAAGAGCTGCTGTCCTAGTAGGCACTGTGTAGGTTACTCCGAACTGTGTACTGCCCAGGTGTGTGGCCCCCTGTCCCTGAATTGTCCAGCTTTCCTGCAGTAATGGATATTGACGTCTGGATGGTGTGCACTACTCCTACCATAGGTGCAGCTAACATGCAACATAGTTTGCGCAGACAGTCTTGAAACATGGACCCCCCCTGCCAACCACAGTACTGTACTTAGTCCACTAAGCCACAACAGCCAACAGTAAATGCTGGCTGTTTCCTGACAATATCAACCATGCATATACATAGCTCATTGACCCATGCATATTGTGGACATGCTGCAAGTTATCAAGTTGATTGTGACAGACCTGGGAATGTGTGCTCTGCTGCTATTACCCTACAAACATGAATGTTCCAGCATTGCTATGGGAAGACAGATGTGTTGGGGGAGGGGGCATACCTCTCAACTGTACACATTTCCACCGACTGTCCAGATGTTTGTCTTACATTTTGGTTCCATTTAGCATAGTATTGTGCTTGTCTTGGAGAATACTGGCATATCACTAGAGACTGAAGGTTAGACAGTTATGACAGACATCTGAGTTTCAGTCTTCTTACACTTTGAAAACTTAAGGTAACTGCAAGACCTGCTGTGATCTCACTGTGTACGTTTTTAAGTGGACTATTTCATCATCATCACTATTTGTGGGCCTTTGCCACACATTTCTTTCTGGCTTTGTACAGCTGACTTGCTGTGAGAGGCTGAGAGGTGTGTATGGGACTCCAGCATTGGCATCCATGCATATGACCTATGACCCCACAGTTTGTTAGTCCCCCACATATACTGCATTGAGTTTTGTCAGCTAGGGGACTACTGCATATTCTGGGTAAGCCAGCATTTTATGGACATTTCCTGTTGTCCCATATAGCTGTCAGTTGTCTGCTGCTATCCCTGTAGGCCACCCCATTCCCTTGCATACATGCAGTGATACCATGATATGCTAGCACAACATAATACAGAATTAATTTGTTGTTAAGAATACTGACTTACCTTGTGCCTGCATTAGTTGTGAGGACAGTGCTTGAGGGCTGAATCAGTCAGATGCATGCAGTACACAGCCTATACATGGTAAGGTACAGGTAGTGTGATGTGTGTGGCATCCTTTTTATTGTGTGTGCAAGTTGGAGAGAGGTGTCAGTCCCTGGGTCCCTGGGGTGTTAGTGTATGTGCTATGCATTGCATCTTTGCCAAGGTCAGAGAGTACTGGGCATGCCTACATCTGCCTACAGGGAGAGGCTCAGGGGGTTCCTCTTCTGAGTCCCCCTGTTCCTGTGGGGATCTTTGCAATGGTTAGGGTCTGTGTCCCCCCTTTCCTGTGCTGTTCCTGCCACAGCTGTTTCTGCAGGATCATATTGTGTAGCATGGCACATACTATGAACATGTGCACACATGTGGCTGGAGAGTACTGCAGGGCTCCACCAGATATGCTAAGGAAGCAAAACCACGACTTGAGCAGCCCAAACACACGCTGTACGATGTTTCTAGTCTGTGCGTGTGCCTCATTATGGCATTCTTCAGTGTGTGTGTGTGTGTGTGTGTGTGTGTGTGTGTGTGTGTGTGTGTGTGTGTGTGTGTGTGTGAGCATTTCTGATGGGTGTCATCATCCACAGTCCCAGTGCATAGCCAGTATCCCCCACAAGTGATAGCCCTTGTGGTTGACGTAGACTCTACCCTCTTCTCCAGGTGGTGCTTTGATGTGGACATGGGTACAATCTATGGCACCCAGTACCTCTGGGTAGTTTTCTACATGGAGGAAAAGATGCTTATTGCTGGTCCTCTCCTCATGGGTGCTGGGGAAATAAATATGCTCACTGGCATGTCTTACCATGATATCCAGGAACTGGTGGAATACCCTGGATATAGATGCCTGTGAGACCCCCATGATGTCCCCAGTAGGTCTTTGGAAAGTAGTTGTAGCTGGTATTCTTAAGGCTACACATACCTTTGTTGTGATTGGGATTGGTTCCCTTCTGTTGGTGCTGGGTCTGAGGTGAGGGTGGCAGAGCTTGGTGAGTTACTGAAGTATGTCCCTGTCCACCCTGTAGTGCTCTACTATCTCCAGCTCATGTAGCCCCTGAAAGGTTACCCTGGGTCTGAACACTCTTCTCCTCCTCATTCTGGGCCAGTTGTCAGCATAATCCTCTTTACTCCCTTCATTCTGTAGCATATAGAGATGTAGGAAAGCAGCAGCAGCCCTTATCATTTTGTCAGTTAAAATTCCCAAGTGTGTACTTCAATGGTGCTGAGTATGTGGGAAAATCAGATTGCAGATTGTTTGCATACTTTATACTGGTGTGCTGCAGATGTTTCCTGTGTGATTGGCTGACTATGATACATTACACCTGCCAGCTATATTACTGGGGGCTTTGAATGGGTCACTCTGAGTGGCAGAGACTTTATTTGTCATTTCTAATTGATTGCCTTTAGTCTGCTATTTCCTTTTAATTTTTTCCCATTTCCTCCTGTTTTAAGCCCCACAGCACACCACACAAACTCTTTCAGCTAGTGTAAACATTGCTGAACAGAAAGGGCCCTCCCCTGCACACGAACACACTCAGCATTTCTCAAACCAGCTAAGCACAGCTAAGCAGAATCAGACACATCCTCATGCTTAGCTTAGTGCTAACAGAAGCTGTGGAGCTCCATTGTGCTAACACCAAGCATGACACTCCCCCTTTTCATGTCAACTGCTTCTTCTACCTACACCACCACATTATAGCCCCTACACATTTAGGTACCTGTGGACATGGTGTCACATTTTGCTATTCAATAAACTTAGCTCATTTACGTAGCCCTACTTGCTTATACCCTAGTTAGAACATTACACCAGGGCCAATGTCCTTAGCAACTACTGTTACCTGTCATTGTTACAAGTCTGCATGCTGGCCAGTATATTGGAACAATTAAAGTTTCACATTTATTGCCTTTTTCGTATTTTTTTTTTTAATTTTTTCCATGACCCCATGTTTTGTGCGCTGCTGCACTCTGCTTAAATGGCCCATATCTGCCAAAAAAAAAAAAAACAAATTTGATTTTTCTGCTTTTGAAACATTTTTGCATGCCAATGGCCATAGTTTTGGCTATTGGCATGCCTAATGTACATAAAACATGCTTTAGTTGTAGTTGCCATGGCCCCGTTTTTATTTTTGCCCTCCTGTACACAGTTAATAACCGCATACATTTCTAAAGCACACACGGCTCCTACGTGGATGCTTGTCTGCTTGCTGGATCACAAATTTACCTCATTTGCATGTTTTTCAACAGCAAATGAGGTGATTTGCATTATCCCATCACCTCCATGCCAGAATAGTGCTGAGAGGCTCATGCACACCCCCAGCCTTGTTTCTGGATCGCACAGGCTCTAAACTCCATGTTCAAGCCATGCCACTATGCTTACACAGAGATTAGCTCCATGTAAGCTTTATTGAATTACCACCTGTGTTTTTAGTAAAAAGTCAAAGGAATATTAAATGCTTTCATCCACTCTCATTACTTGGACTTCATCAGAATTAAATTAAGCAAAATGCCTCATCCTTTTATATAAAATTACCAAAATTGATTAATTATCAAGTTAACACTAATGAATTGATTGATAAGTAATCTACACTTTTTAAAGAGATATACATCAATTGATTTACCTACATGACTTAATGACTATTACTTTTGATAAGCATGTTTCACTCTGACACGAATTACACAGGACACAAATAAATCAAACATCTGAGCAAACTGCTAGGAAATCTGCTGCAGATTAAAATTCAAGAAGAGCAACCCATACCTTCAAGAAAAATTCTTTCACAATCTTTGTTTTTTTAATTAAACTTAACAGTGACTATACTAAAACCTCTCCGACCACTAGTTATAAAGTGTCACATATTAGCAGAAAAGTATAAAGCCTACAATGTACTTTATTAAAATACTTCAGCAAACTTGACACCATTAACTTGTAAAAATGATGCAGATAAAGTCTTTAATTCTAATTGTAATTGGCATTCCATCCAAGTGCCACTATATGACTCACCCATAATGATAAAAACTGAAAAACTAAAAATATGGATTATCTACATCCGTTAATAGTTGTGCACCATTGCAATGTACAATGAAACATAGTTTCTCACTCCTCACAAACTTTCATCTTAAATGGTATTATTATTTATTTTTTTATTATTATTTAAATGCAGTGAATTCACTTTCTCTTCCTTATTCTTTTCCTTATTTATCTCAAAGACAATACTTTTAGTTATCCTGATGCTGTGATCCAATCTATAAGCACTGCCAGGCTGTGCTGACAGATGCCCCTCAGACGAGGGAAGCCCCTTTTCTTAGTGAGACTGAGGAAATATACTTCCTCATAACAGAGATCACTACATCAGCCTCAACCATCACGCTGTACAAAATGACACACAAAACCCCCTTTTTGAACTCCATCCCAAGCTAAGCCACTGCACATCTATCCAAAATAAGTAGGCTTGTCTTAGTCACTAACATCATTGAACCAGATCCTGCTCACCTAAATCAGAGCACTAAAAAGTAAGTAAATAATTATTAAAAATAAATATTTATAAAACTTCATAATTATTCCTTGTATTAATAACCAGAATCCAAACCACGTCACCACTGATGGTCTGCCCAAAACACCTCTTTTTTAATCAAGAATTTGGGTAACTAGGCACTGCAACATAACAAATTATACCTATTGTTCACCAGCTTACTATTTTGATCACTGGTGGATGCTACTTTCTTCCTGACTGAAATGCCACCCCAGAGAAAGCACAGAGATCTCAACACTCAGCCAGCTCTCACCATTCAGCTGTACCACCAGTGTGATGGCTGAGTTCCAGAAAGGTCTCACTATACTGTATAGGCCACAGCTTCTTAGTCTCATTACCCAGAAAATGCATTTTGCATACCGGACACAATTGTTTCCATTTTCAATTAGCTTTAATTTTCATGCATGGTAATTTGGATATGGAGCACATTTAGGAAAGATTGTATATTCTGTCAAGAGTTAACATGCTAAATTTAAATGTGAGATAAAAATAGTTTTCCTTTTATTCATTAAAGTAATTTACACAACCAAGTAGTTTATGATGATTGCCTCATATTATGCATCCATAAATAATTTGAATACCCTTTTTCATGTAAGTATGTGTGTGTGTATGGGAGAGACGTGCATATCTGTTTATGTGGTTGTATCTGTGTGTATCGGTAGAATGCAGAATGTTAGCTGCCAGTTTTATTATAAATGAGAAGGAAACCCTAGACCATATTTTTAAGGTAATTGACATATAACACCATTCAGTTTGTATCAGAGATTTTTATTAGAGTTACTTTTGTGGCCTCTCTGCTTTAGGAGCACATCGTGGTTACATCTTTAAACAAAGAAATCTAGCTGCTGTTATCTCTACAACAGATAAGTGAATCACTATCTTGTAACAGTTAATTTTTCTGTTGTCTTAACTGTCAACAAATTGTTTTGTTCCTTAGCTAATTTGTTAAATCTAGCCAAATTACCAGCTGTAAATGCATAGCTAAAGTGGGAGTGTGGCTTGTACTTTGCAGATAGGGTGTTTAGTTTCAACTGGTTTGTAAGAGTTGCTCCTAGTTTCTTAATTCTGCATAGCACTGTATGCTTTAGCTAGTTTTGACTATTGTGATCTCATTGCTTTCTGAGGACCTCCCAGTTACATCCCTAAATAAAGGAATCTAGCCACTGAGTATCTCTACACCAGATAAATATTTGAATATTTATAGTAATCTGGCTAACAAAGTCCCCCATCGTCTTTCACTGTTACTGTCTGTTGCATAAACCTTTCCATCTCATTGTTTTCCATAGATCCAAATACTGAGTTCTCACCCATCCAGCCAGTATTGGCCTTAAAGAACCTTGTTTATTATAAATTCTTTCTGTTGCTGACTATAAAGTAGGTGTGTGTTTTTGCAGACCTGCTCATTGCACAGTGATGGTTAGCAGTACACTGTATCCTATCCTAAACAGGATATATAACAAAAGAAGAAAGTAATTGCCAAAATCAGAAAAAGCAACTCTCACAGAGACCAGAGACCACTAATTCATATAAACAAGAAACTAAGAGGTCTAATAAGGTCCAACAAGCATACGTCTCAACTGTACAGATTTCTGCAGAATGTCCAGATTTTTGCCTAATATCTTTGATCTGTTCTTTTTTTCACAAATCACTGTGATGATCTAAGGATTAAAGTCACTAAATATTGACATGCATTTGAGTTTCAGACTTCATGTCATTCAGAAAGTGCATGGTAACACAAATCCTGTTATTCTAGAAACTTTCAAAGTTTATAACAACATTTAAAATGTGTTCCTATTTTTGGGCATTTGACACAAAAAATGATTGGTATCAGAGCCTCAGATTAAAACTCAACGCAAATAAATGAATTATAATACCCTTTGATAAGTTGTCCACTCAGGTTAATTATTCTATTGATAAAACACCTTTAAGAGCAGAACCAGTAGATGTGGATTTGAGAACATATGTTGATAGTAATTTGGTCTTCGACCAACATGTAGCCAACACAGTAAAAAAAATCATTCTATGTCACTCATCTCATAAGCGAGGATATGGCATCTAGGTCCAAGGAAGTTATAGTACCACTGTACCCATCCCTTAACCGACTCACTATCAGATATAATGACCCCTTTGGCATGGATCTAACCAGGCATCTACAACAGTTGTAACACCATCAAACTTTTCTCCTTACCTGGAGAATCCAAGGTATGAATACCTTATTTTACACAGATTACCTTAAGGCCCTATCGCTTTACTCATTTTCCTATAGGTTACTGAGAAGTAATCTTTGTCATCTTTGTCTGACATATAAGGCATCCTCAGACACAACTCTGATGGATTTCTTGCACATCCATAAAACAAACAGCACCAGGAACACCAGATCCAAGAGAAACCAATAAGTATCTCAGAGGATCATTGCAATATGGAACAGGCTCCTCATCCATGTGAAGCAAAGTTCATCCCAGATCCTTTTCAAGTGAAACCTTGATCATTGGATGGGAAATTATAAATTCACCCCCCACCCCCGGTCTGAGCCACACCTGTGATGGGCAGAGGCTGACAGTAAGTTAACTAATACCAAACTAACATATCCCTCCCGCCCACACAGACAACCCTTAGCTACCTCACTACTACCATACCCCCACCATATAGGCATCCAATTTACTCGAGGGCAAAACTGATATGGGTTGCACAGCTAAGCTTATAAAGATCCTGGTGGCTGATAGCTTTGTACAGACCAATGAACTTTGAACTCAGACGTTTTATGGGATAATGTGCTTGTTGTGCACTTCCTAATCAGTACTGATATAATGAAGGCATATTAATGAGATGACTCCGTACTGCCTTAATATTACATGGCCTAATAACCAGAACCAAACTAAACATTTTAAATTTCAGTTATTAAAATGAATGGGTAAAAAGCATATGCAAAAGAGTTGTCTTTTAGTTTTAATTTTTTGGAAATCTTTTGACAATTCCATTATGTCAAAGTAGAAGTTTATATGAAAGTATGCGAAAATGACCTCAATAATAATAGATATAATTTCTGGAAAGAAAATATTTACTTATACAGTTCATTCTCTAAAACCTATAACACTTTAAAGATGTGATCCATTGTTAAATGTATTGCTGCATTAGCAGGTTAAGTACAATGTTGATCTGTTCTTTTAACATTATGTGCTGCCTCTCACTTCTGAAAAGTAGAACAATTCTGAAGAGATTAACAGAGCCTAAGGAGATATGCAGGATGGACATATACAATATCCTGTGGTGATCTGATTATCTTATCTGTGACAAGAGGGTTATTTCCTTAACGAGTAACTTGAAAGTGTATTTGTTTAAGCGTTAAAGCAATAGCTTTATTGAGTGTACCTTCCTTCTGCTACATGATGAAATAAATTAAATTTGGTTTGTGTTGAAGTAGCTGTCATTTACTATTGCTTGAATTTAACTTTAATGATATGACAGCAATGTGTTTTAATATAGTCTAAAAGACTTTAAGCAGCAAACTGAGTATCTTATAAAATTCAGCTTTGTTATACTAGATACAATTTAATCAAGATTCAAATAAAAAATGTATGTATATCGTCATTCCCCTTCCCCAGCAGCAAACACAATAACCACACCAAACTGCATTTTTAACAAATTTTATTTTCAGAGCAAAATAACAACATCAGTGGAATGAAGACACATATGCCAATGTTAATATTAAAACATTTTCGGATGACAGGCTCATTACTGTACTGCTCACATGTCTGCACAAAACAGCAGTGCAAATTACATACAATAGACTCTACATACCTTAATCTTCCAGGTAAGCATTTAGACCACTTACTCCTAAATCTTTTAATCAAGAAAAGAAAAAAAGGGGGAAGAGGCAGATTTCCAACCAGAGACCTGTGCTCCTATGAATACCAGCCAGCCTTAATAACAAATTATTTCCCTCTTTTCCTTTTTAGGCAAATCACTACCAGCACCAAGCACACAAAACTAAACTTCATCAACCACCAAATCTTATTGAAAAGGGAGCTGTGTACATTAAATAGGCCCAAACCAACATTGCTCAAATGTACAAAGTACTAGCTATACCAAACCAAGACCTGTCATTAAAATTCCAGTCTCTAAAATAAATAAACCCAGTGTTGAAGCCACCCGTGCTACTCAAATGTTAATAAATTGCTGGGCAGTTTCAATTTTCCCTCATCTAATTGCATCACTTCAACATAATTGTGGAATTGTGCCCTTGCAATGACCCCACTTAGCCTCCCCCCGCACTTCCCTTATTGAGATTCCTACTTAGTCCCCCTATACACCTCACATAAGGTATTTGCATAACTACTTAGTCAACCTATACACCTCACATAAGGTATGTGAATAACTCCACACACATAGCAGTAATATATAGATACTTTGTTTTACTCTCAGCCTATTGCATTATCTCACAATAAAACTTTGTTTCATATTTTTCATTTTTTCTCCTTCTCCATACTTGGAACTTTAACTTGGTTGTATGCACTCAACAAATGTAAGACTCTAGCTCAGTATTATTGCCTCTCACCTCAATATTCTTGTGTGGTATTATACTTTGTAATAGAAATGTATTTGTTAAAATGTAAAATTGCTTCTCACCTCAATACCCTTGTGTAATATTATACTTTGTATTAGAAATGTATCATTGGAGCTTTTCTCCTCGGGTCTCCACTGAAAATGGGCCACAAGCCCAGTTGGACTAACCCGGTTAACAAATGTCAATAAATAAATAAATAAATTAATAAATAAAATAACAGCTGCTCAAAAAACAAAAGCCTTTGGGTACTTCTGTTTAATCAGTGCAATTCATGGATAATCTTCAAAGGCAATGTAAACTTAGGAATCATGCCTAAGTCATTAACTTCTACCTAAATGAATTAAGAGTACATCTGTATTACTAACTTAAAAAAAAACATCCTCCAACATATCCAACAACTGCACTCAACATTCATCTAAATACTTTTCAGAAGACATCCCACTGCCCTGTATCCAGACTTAGAAAAAGTCCTGCTGGTCTAATGGCAGCTCATATTAATGCTAAGAAATGTAGGAATGGCCAAGAATGACCACCTATTAAAGATATGAAAAACAAAATAGCCTCTATTTCCTATCACATAAAGCCCTGATTATGACCCAGTTGACCTAGATTTGATTAGTCGCTCTGGGAACTTGTGAATGGCAGGTTGGCATGGGTCTTTTCATCCTAGGGACTTTAGGTGGTCCCAGAGACATCTACTGTATCTTTGGTGGAGGCTAATGGCATAAATAAGAAAGATGCATTCTATAAGAGGGATACTGGGTGGGGATGTGACTGATCTACTATGGAGGCAGGGAAAATCCTGCACATCTGCCTTGCACTCCTGCTCCCTCACCATCATTATGGGATCCTCAAGGGAAGGGAGGGAGAAATATAGTAGGTCAAATAAGTAAAAAAGAAAATATGGTCAGGAGATGGAGAACACAACCCCCCAAGGATACCCTTAGGATCTTCGCAGGCCCTAGTTTCAAATCCAGGCATTGGACTAGGGGTGGTTGGTGTGCTAGTAGACCCAGTGAAGTATGTGGACCACTGGGATGGCTGTCAGAGTGATATAAATATATATAAATAAGCCCCCATATCCAAGCCCCTCAGTTTGTGTCTGTATACAACTGCAAATGATCAGATGGTACCCAATATTCCTGCCATATTGTTACACCATTAAAGTGGTAAAAAAATTGACAAATCTTCCTTAGTAATATTCATCACTATTGTGCTATGATGTTGCTTCCTTTCAAAAATTTCAAACTGACCTGCACAAACCCCTATCATGGTATATTGCCCAATATACAAAAATTGAAGAAACCTAATAACTCCATTATTCTCACCTTAGAAGGATTTATTATATACTTATTTATTTATTTCCAGTTTGGTGACCGGGGAGGTCCACCGGGCTCAAAGAGCCCATTTTCAGCGGAGGCCCGGGGAGAAAAGCTCCATAGTACAAAGTATAAACTATATAATTCAGACTACATAGTACAAAGAAAAGCTAGATAATTCAAAGTTAACAAAATACAATACACAGTACCAAAAAGGTGCAGTAACAACTTGTAAGTATTAAATAGCAAACTAAGAACAGTTAAACTGCAACATATATACAATATATAATACATATTTACATGTTTGTAGGTTGAGACAGCAGTATAGAGTAGAATTTGTTCATAGGTTAGAAATGTCATATAGCAATCTGAAAGTAGTTATCAAGGGATAAATCCCTGGTAAGTAAGGAAAAAAATGGGACTTTGAATGTGATAAAAGTGAGCATGAGTTAAGGAAGTTAGGTAGGTAGAGAGCAGTTGCACTTCCAACTATGGGAGAGGTAGGAATGGAGCTGGGTTTTGAAGTGTTCAAAGTTTTCAGAGATTTGTAGAGATGGAGGGATAGAGTTCCATTTTTTGGCTAAGGTAAAGGATAGAAGTAGCTGTCCAGTGGGATGATTTGGTTCATACACGGAGATTAGGTTTTGGTGGGCAGATCTTAGGGGTCTGTGAGGGGTGTATGAAGGTAAGATGTTAGCAAGTGCTGGACATGTATTAAGTTTGAAAATAAGCTTGTGGGCTGTACAGAGTTGGAGGTAGTCCAGGTAATTGGGAAGTTCTAACCACTGCAGAGGTATACAGTGGTGAGTAGAGTATTTGGATGACGTTGAAAACTTTGACATTTTATTGTAGCAGGTTTCCAGTTTAGAAGAGTTGGAGGAAGATAGATTGGTTAGTAAGGGAGCACCATACATCAGAGAAGGTAGTAAGTAGGTTGAGGCAAGGGTCTGTTTAGTTGAGGGGGAGAGGAAGTGTGAATTTGTGTACAGCATGCCAAGTTTCTGATGGGTTTTCTTAATATTTAGTTGAATATGGATATCAAATTTTAGTTGCTCGTCAATAGTAACCCCAAGAAGTTTGGCAAAATGAACAATTTCTATAGTGGAGTTAGCATGGCTGGTAATTTTCAAGGAGATTTTGTCAAGAGGGATAGATTTTAATGGGGAGAATAGTAGGATTTTAGATTTGTTGGCATTTAGGGAGGGATGATATTGAAGCATCCATTTCTCAGTAGTTGAGAAAGCAGATTGAGTTTTAGTTTGGAGCTCAAGGAGGTTGGAGGCAGAGCAGATTAGTGTTGAGTCATCTGCATATTGTACTATTCTGGTTTTGGGAATTGATGTGTGGAAGTCATTAATGAAAATATTAAAGAGCATAGGGCCAAGTATGGATCCCTGGGGTACCCAGGTTGGATTTGGAAGGAAGGCAGAGGTACCAGTTTTCCATTTCACAGCCTGGGATCTATCAGAGAGGTAGCTGCTAAACCAGGTAATGGTGTTTTGTGAAAGGTTAAGTTTAGAAAGGTGGGTATGTGGGACAGTATCAAAAGCTTTGGAGAGGTCGAGGAGGACTGTGGATACTAGATTGCCAGAGTCACGGGTATGGTTTACTATGCCTACAAATGAAAGAAGAGCTGTCACTGTGCTATGGCCAGGACGGAACCCGTGTTGTGTTGGGGTGAGGAGTTGGTTATTTGTAAGGAATGGCATTAGCTGGAGGTGGATACATTTCTCAAGAATTTTTGAAATAGGAGATAGAATTGCTATGGGTTGGAAGTTGGAGTAGTTATTGTTTCTGCCTCCTTTGTGGAGGGGTGGAGGAGTAGGATAAAGGTGGTACGCCATAATTTAGAGACATATGATTTTTGTATGGATCTGTTGATGAGTATACTAATGGGAATGGCAATGCTGTTTACTGCTAGTTTTAGAAAGATAGAGGGGATGTTGTCAGGGGCATTGGAGCAAGTCTTATGTTTAGAGAGAAGTTTTTTTATGTATGATGTGGGGATGGGTTTGAGATGAAAAGTAGGAGGAGCGTTTAGGGTGGAAGATTGGGGAGAGGATTTGAGATGGGGGAGGAGTTGTTGTTAGGGAAGGTTTTGGTGAGTTCTGCTATCAAGTTAGTAAAGAATGAATTGAGCAGTGTAGCTATTTCTGTGTCATGTTTACCAGTGTTGGGGCAAGGGTTGTTTTTGGTGCCTGGATTAAGAAGGGAGTTGATGGATTTCCAGAATTGTTTAGGGTTTGTGGAATGAGTAGTCTGGAGTTTGATACAGTATAGTTTTTTATCCTGTGTAATGCGTTTTTTAGCTACGTTGCAGAGTTGTTTATAGTTAAGAAGGGTGTCAGGGTGCTTATTACGATGGTAGAGTTTCCAAGTCTTGTCTCTTTGTTGCTTGAGTGTTTTGGTATCTTTAGTAGGCCAGGGGGCAGAATTGGTTTTTATATGTTTTATTCTTGGAGGGGCTTGGGAGTTAAAGGTATCCAAGAAGGTGGAGTTGAGGAAGAGTTTTTAATTTGTTCCAATTTATCAGTTTGAGGAAAATGGAGAAAGCTGTGGGGTTAAAGTTTGTGAGATTCCGAGTATGGATATATTGGTGTAGGTGAGGAGAGGAGGGGGTTGCTCTATGGATGAAGGCTGGCAAGTGATCACTAATGGAGTCTGGTAAGGTGCCAGTGTGATAGATTTTATTTGGGTGGGAAACAAGGATGCAGTCCAGTATGGAGCCTGGGGGTTATTTTTATTGGTTCTGGTAATAGCATTCGTGAGTTAAGTGAAATTACATAGATTGATTGAAATGGTGGGATTATTACCAGTGATCTTGTTCTAGTCAATGTTTACATCTCCCAGGATGCATGCCTCAAGGCTGATATTAGATGAGGCCCAAAGAAGGATTTCCTCAAGTGTATTTGTATTGTTTCCAGGGGGGATATAGAGGGCTATAACACAAATACTTTTATGGTTATTTAGTTTTAGGTTTCCTATGACTAGTTCAGCATTGTTGAAATGAGGAATAGGATTTTGGTAGGGAGTAATGGAGAGTAGGCTAGAGTAGATTAAGGCTACTTCTCCACCCGTCTTTTTTAGGTGGTCATGTCTAAGAGCTTGAAACCCTGGGGTATGATTTCAGAGTCCAAAATATTGGGTTTTAGCCATATCTCAGAGAGGGCTACTATGTCAGGTTGGGTAAGGTATAACCAATCATGAAAGTGGGCTATTTTGTTTCTTAGACTTTGGGTATTGGTGGTCAGGAGCTTGAGGTATTTAGGGTTGGTAATATGGGTGGTAATGGGGTGAGTTGGATTGCTGCTGTTAGTAGGTCCTGGGTTGGGGTGTATGTCTCCTGCTAGGCATAGGTAGTCAAAGGGGAATGAGAGCAGGGATTTGGATTTACTCCTGGAGTTTTGTGGGAGGTACAATAATGCTTTGGGAATATGATGTTTCATTGAGGAGGATAGGAGATTTAGTTTGAAGAAGAGAAGTGGGTTTGGATGAACAAGAGAAGGGGATATTGAGTGAAAGTGAGATGTAATAGAGTGATGATTAGTATTTGGGGAGATGGTGGTGTGATGAGGAGATAGGAAAGAAGTGGGTAGTTTGTAGGAGGTATAGTAGGTGGCATGGTATAGTGTTATTCGAAGTAGTATGCTGTGGGAAGGGATGAGAAGGGTACAAAAGGGCATGGTAAGGCTTAAATATAAATGAATAGTTGGGGATTAAGTATTGAGGAAGTAGTTGGATGTAGGAGAGTATGATAGAGTAGGAGTGAGGTGTATATAAGTGTATACAATGCTTTAAGGTTTGGGAAGGGGGAGGGGGTGAGAAAGTATTGGTGGATGGGAGGGGAAGGGATAGTGAGGAGATGTGAGTGGATTGGATGAGACAAGTGGGAGGGGACTTATGGCTAGAATAAATGTAGGAACACTGGGGGTTGGTGGAAATTGGGGGTAGGATAGGGGAGCAGAGTGAGCCCGCAGGGTGAACTGAGCAGGTTAAAACAGGTAAAAGAAGAAATTCCAGAGACAATCAGTGAGCAGCAGACTCTTGAGGAGCCCTTGGAAGTTCCAGGAGAGTGAAGTATGATAGCTCAGCTGTATAATTGTGCAGGGATAGTAGAGAGGAAATAGGAGGACAGTAGATAAGTAGTGAGGGACAACCTTAGGAGCAGTCTAGTACAGCAAGGTAAGTGAAAGGTAGTCTGGAATCCAATACAGGGGAGTAGCGATAATAGATCACCACACAGGCCGAGATCAGGGTGCCACCTAGTGGCCAATAGGTATAATACAGCAAAGCCCTGTGGTATAGAGATAGCAAAAACAGATGACTCAAGTAATAGATCCTAAGGAGGGTAGAGTAGTTACCTGTCAGGTAGGGAGGGGTTTGGCTGCTGGGTACCTGCCTCGGTGGCGTGATTACATACACCAGTAGGGTATAAAGAACAATGCAGTTTAACAGTAGTTCTAGGGTAAAAATGTACTTCCTTATTTCCTTTGGTAACATGGAATTTAAAATAGGACAGTAGGTTTCTTTAGGCTGCAGATGAGCTGGCTGAGTCTAAGAGTAAGGGGTCCTTATTGAGCAGGCAGGAAAGGATTCCCAAATCTCAATGCAGGAATGGAGGTTGAAAGATACATGGGTTAGAGAGAGAATAAAGAACAATGTCATTGGTAAGACAGCAACTTTGTTGAGACACAGTTATTACATTGGTAAATAGCATATAGAGCACATACACATTACAAGTTAGCTAACAGGTTTCAACAGGAAAGCTTCTACAGGCTGGCTAGTTGTTACACTAAACATGCTTTACATAAATAGGAGAAGGGCACAATACCCAGTGTATTGACCTAAAACCATCTACATTAACACCAATTTAGAGCACAGTTCCCCAATTACACAGGTGAATATCTACAGGGCAACTCTGGGCATTAAAATAAATGCAGGATTAACTAAAGAAAAAACATGTAAAGTATTAGAAATAGGGCCACAGTTCCACACTTAATCACTCAGAAAAGGCTGAGACAGTATGTCAGTATTACTAAAATGAGAGCGAGGTGGTAATAACAAATATACCAAGCTCAGGTACACATTAGATACATGGCAACATTGTAAAACAATCTGACATGATGTCAACAAGAATGATAAGCAAGATGCGTGTGACGGCTTCAAGAACTATTCCTCCCACTAAGAGTTGTGCCGTACGCTCGTAGCCAAAACACCAATGTACTCTTTAAAGTAGGTTTAATAAGCAAGGCAAAGTTCCGTTACAGCCACAGTATCGGCTTTAAAACTAGCCCTGCAGGATCCCTGAACAGTTAAAGTACAGTTATCAGGCTATTTGTAGTTCAGCTAGATAGGTGTAGACTATGTGCAGTTTAAAAAAAAAAGTGGCGGTATATCGACCTGGAGTACTCCATAGTAAACTTCAACATATAATAACCTTACATAATTAGGTAACAGAAGGATAGGTTATGATAATAAGCTGGGCGTATAGAAGATTCGAAAATAAAATAGAAATTAAAAGCAGCAAACTACTAATTAAAAGAGA
This sequence comes from Protopterus annectens, assembly GCF_019279795.1. NCBI lineage: Eukaryota > Metazoa > Chordata > Ceratodontiformes > Protopteridae > Protopterus > Protopterus annectens. The sequence continues at coordinate 867,753,993 of NC_056745.1, read as the reverse complement.
GCTCGGGAGAAGAAGGAAAACTTCCCCATTTAGGTGAAAGAGGTTACGCTCTTTCACGGAGCAGCAAGATAATCGAGAGAACGCTTTGTTTAATCAATCCCTGTATGTAGTACTAAGCTCTCACTTCAAATCAGTTACAGAGGTGAGGCAGGAAAGCCAGCAAAAAGCTAACAAACACTAACATTATTTCTAAGTTATACACCTGTTTTAATCACTCCCTGTGTGTAGTACTGAGCTCTCATTTCAAATCAGTTACGGGGGTGAGAGAGGAAAGCCAGCAAAAAGGCAAGGCAAACACTAACACTATTCCTAGTTATTACACTAACAAGTGGTCCGAAGAAGTCAAGACCACATGAAATACAGCTAAATGCTGTTAGTAATTCAGCGTTCACATAAGTCTGCCGGCAAATATGCTAAAACCCCTTAGACCACATAAAATAGCTAAATGCTATTAATAATAGAATGCTCACATATTTCTGATTGCTATTGGTGATAAAGTGTTCTCAATAATTCTGTCAGCAAAGAATCCAAAAAGAAAAAAAACCCCACAGACCATATAAAATATGGCTGAATGCTATTTGTGACTCAACACTCTCATATTACTGTTGGCAAAGTAACAGAAACCCCTCAGAATTCAAACGGCAGATCTAGCAGGTTCAAAACACAGCAGAAAGAATGGCGTTCTGAAAACAAGTAGAGTGGCGTACTGAAAACCCACGTGGAAGGCACTTAATCCAGGATAGCCATTTCAAACACAGTAAACCATCTCCAATTACTAACTGTTCATAGCTCACTACATATAAATTCATATTGTTAACTTAGTTTAGTGAAATACTAGTAGCCAATTACCATACAGGTACAGCTGTATATATTTCCAAAAACAGTTATAAACACAAACTTACAGAGGTCATAAACCCTCCAGGACCAGGGACACACAGCAGCCAGGGCAGATGCAGGATACTAAAGATGGTGCCACGTTGGGCTACCCCACTATATGCTATTTGGGAAGGATATGAGGTAGAAAGGGGTGGAGATAGGGAAGGAGTAGGATAGAGGTAAGAAGGGGAGGAGATAAGGAAAGGACCAGGATAGTTAGACCTGGGAGGGGCAATAAGCCCTTGGAAGGAGAGATGGCACAATGTAAGGTGAGTTAGCCTAGGTGGATAAACTAAATAGTGTAGCAGTCATGGGTATCAAGGAGAGGATGAGAGCAGGGACACTAGCAGGTAAGTATTATGCAATGGAGATATGGAAAGGGAGAAATGTCTAACAGAAGACAAGTACATTGATATTTTATCCAACTTATCCTGCAGCAGTAAATAATACCTCCATTTAACCATATTCTAATCTTGTCAATTTATCCAACCTATTCTGTGGCATCAAAAATAATCCCATTTAGCTCTATTTTAATCTTGTCAGTGTATGCAACTTATCCCGTGGAAGCAAAAAAACCCTTTCTTCGTATCCATTAATAAACCCAAAAAAACTGAACACCTTGGCCAAGCCCTCTAGCTTATCCTAGACAAAGGAACTTCTAGCTCATGGCACAACTCCAAGATATGCTGAATCCCAAATTCACCACTCTCTTTACCTATACTACACAACTCATAATCTTCAAATCTAATGCAGGGTTGTGCTAAACTTAACAGTAGAGCACACCATTGTATAACTGGTGGATATTGTTTTGTGATAATAAAATTTACCTCCCAAAGTCATGCTGAATTTAGGACATTCTTGTTTATGCATCAGCAGCAACCAAAATGCTGCTTTATTGTCTAACTTCAGTAGTCAAGGATTCCTCAAAGAATGAATCAAAAGCACACAATCATTCAGGAACATGAAATGAACTGTCACCATCCTCCTGTCAATGTGATCATTGACCAAGCTTCCTTCCAGGAATGACAGGTGATGAATTCCCTTTTTTGGGAAACATTCTTAATGGGGAATCTCTGTAATTCACAAACAGTGGAAAATCCAACAGCCTCAAAATTCTTCATTATCTAGTGACTTCTGTACAATTGCCTCATTTCCATAAGTGCACTGTAAAATGCTACAAACCACATCACTACATTTGACTAAATACTGGTTAGAAAACCCTGCTGTAAATCATGATAGAAGTTCCCTTGGTATTACATTATCAATTAGAAATTGCCTTAGCTTATCTACTTTAATAAATGAGTGCACTAGCCAGCTTGTCAGCCCCAACCAGATAAGGGTAGCCCATCAATAGCATCTATAAAGTTCCTTATGTTCCTTTGCCCTGCTACTTTTTCCATGGGTCTCTTAAACACTTTTAGCAAAGGAAACACACTTCACTCAGCATGGCCTCTGTCCTTCTGCCAACATCTGACACCTCTATGCTTGATCAAAATAGTCATTTCATCCAATCACAGATCTCTGAAAATCATGAACTAGGCCTTTTATCAAATGATAGAGCCCTGAAAAACATAGTTAACACCCCGTTTAATTTAAATGACATGCATTTGCATCACATTTCAAAGAAAATGTAAAATACAGTAAATATACCCAATGAGTTTTATTTTATTGTTTTTTTCTGCAGAGGTCAAACCCCAGCACCCCATACCCCCTTGCTTGATATATTAGATTCACAATGACACAACTATGGAAAAAAGACAAAACACCTCACACTGTAAACCACTGCTGCTGCACAAACACAATCTTCTAGAGATGGTGGTATAGCAGGAAAGCAGGCACTGACAAAGTGCAAATGGTGAACTACACTAATTTGCCTTGTAATTCACAGGTTCATAGGTAGGTACTAGGCTATCGGCCCAAGGGCCTACGTAAGCCTATTCAACAAGGTTCCCTGGCTTACACCACCCAAGAAAGTTATTTTCCTGTGCCGCTGTCGAACAGAGACACAGAAGTGATCCCCGGGGTGTATTTCCTATTTCCCATCCACTCATCAAGATTTTTCTTGAAGAGTGCTAATGAAGAACTTTGCTTGACACATATGGGTAACCTGTTCCAGAGTATGGGAAGTCTCTGGGACAGGAATCGATCCCTCCCGCATGTCCTGTTTATTGTGGTGACAAGGTTTAGGTCCCTAGAGAGTGTAGCTCGGAGGGATTGGGATTTCTTTAGGTGTAGCATGTTCAACAGCTCTGGGTTTGACATAGCTTTATATGTTAGGCAGAGATCACCTTGGAGTAGGCGATATGCTATGGAGTAAAGCTGGAGTTTTTTGAGGCGGTCAGTGTAGGGCATTTGTTTGAGGCCAGTAATCCTCTTTTTTATGAGATACTTCTGTGGCCTTTCCAGCTGCTGCAGATGTCTTGTGAGCTACATTCCAAAAGGGGCGTTGTACTCTATAATGGGTCTAATGAGTGTCGAGTAGAGGGGAACAATGACCTCTTTTTTCCTGGATGAGAACCCTTTTATGATGAGGTGTGCCATGTAGAAGGACTTCCTGACTACTGTGGCGATGTGACTATCAAAGGAGAGACTACTCTCCACCTGGGTCCCAAGGTCTCTTATCACGGATTCAGTGTTAAGTAGATTGCTGTCTATGTGGTAGTTCATGGGTACAAAGTTTTTACCAAAGGGAATGACACTGCACTTTTTGGTATTGAGCTTGAGGGCATGGCTCTGACACCAGGCAGCTGTCTCAGAGAGGTCCTTCTATAGGATGTCCACATCATTTGGGGACTTGACTATGGCTCCTAGTTTGCAGTCATCTGTGAACTTCATTAGCCTGAGGCCTTCTGTGTTAGCCTGTACTTCAGAGAAGTAGATACCAAACAGGAGAGGTCCCATGATGGAACCCCTGTAGTACTCCACTTGTCACTGCTTTGAGGTCAGATTTGGAGTCTGCAACTTTTACAGTGTGGGTTCTGTCAGTGAGCCAGTTGACAACCCATGTTGTGACATAGGGATTTATACCTAGTTTAGTGAGTTTAGCTATAATTCCAGAATGGGGGATGGTGTCGAAGGCTGTGTGAACCACCTTACCCTCATCTACGACTTTGGTGACTGCCTCAAAAAAGTCGATCAGGTTCAGGAGGCATAATCTGCCTTTCACAAACCCAAACTGGGTGGGATCCAGAGTTTGGAGGTTACCAATGTCTTTGTTTATGAGTTCCATGATGATACGTTCCATGGCCTTGCAGACCAGGCTCGTCAGGCTAATAGGTTGATAGTTCCTGGGATCATTGGTGGCTCCCCCTTTGTGGAGTGGGATAACTGTTGCTGTGTGCCATTCAGTGGGCACAAAGCCTGATGCAAGGCTATTATTGAACATGGTGCTTAAGTGGGGAGCCAATTCGTACTGAAGTTCATGTAAAACACAGCCTGGGATGTTGTCCGGTCCCATGGATGCTGTGTTTTTGGCTTTAAAGTGTGCAGCTTTTACCTGCATAGTTTTGATTACAGGGACTCTGAATTCTTCCTGTATAAATATGGGCCCTTTAGGGGGTGAGAAGGGGGTAAAGTTAGCACTGAACCTATCTGCCAGGATGTTGGCGATATCAGTTGGTTCTGTAATTTTCTTGCCTTTGTGCTGTAACTCAGAGCAGATTTGGATGTTGCCATCGAGATTCTTGACATAGCTATAGAATGCTTTGTGGTTGTCCTTGGAATTAGTGGTGATTTTGTTTTCGTAGCTAGCTTTGGAGGATCTTATAAGGGATTTCAGCTTCTTACTGAGGCTGATCAGGGAGCTCCTCCATTCATGGGATTTTACTCTTTTTTGCAACAGTTTCTTCCTTCTGTTGTACAGTTTGTTTATGGCAGGGGACCACCAGATTGGCTTCCTGTTTTTGGGGGATAGCATCTTGGTTCTGTTTGGGATAGCCCGATCCATGCACTCATGTAAGTGCTTATAGAGTGCATTTGTGTAGGATTTAGCAGTTGTAACTGTATTGTCCATCTGCATGGGTGTCATGAGGTTCACCACTTCTGTCTTAAAAAGCATGAAGTTGGCTTTGGAGAAATTTTTTACTGTGGTTTCCTTAATGGGGGGTGGGGGCGGGATGTGGATATCAAGGGTGATTAGCTTATGGTTGGATCGGACCAACGAGGAGTTGACTTCAGGTGTGGAACACCGGTCACTCATGCTGGTAATGACTAGGTCTAGGATATTGTTGCCAATGGTGGGGGTGTGGATAAGTTGATCTAGGGCATTGGAGTTTATGAATTCCAGAAAGCGTTGAGCTAAGGAGTTGGTACATGAGTAGTTTTCCCAGTTAATGGTGGGGTAGTTGAAGTCGCCCATTATTAGGGTGTTTGGTTGAATCCTAATATTTTCCAGTACATCAAGAAGAGAGGAGTAGGAATCCTGGGGCATGGTGAGGGATCTGTAGCAAGTTACAATTTGGATTGCAGTTTTACCCAGAGTTAGTTGCACTTAGATAAACCTCAGATGCATTATGCTGAGCAACTAGCCTGGAGGTGTGGATATCCTTAATGAATATGGACACACCTCCGTCTTTGGTGCTTCGGTCCAGGTTACATGGCCGAAAAGTGTTGTATTAGTTATAGCCTGATAGTGTAGGAGTGCTCTCTGGAGCCTTGAACCAGGTCTCAGTCACTGCACAGATCTCAATGTTTTCCATTTTAAGGAGTGCCTCGAGTGAGTGAATTTTGAAATTTAGACTTCTAGCATTGAGTAGCACTACCATCAGTTTTTGTTGGCCTGTCCCTGTTATGGTGGTGAATTTGTTATTTGAACCCTGTCTAAAAAAGGCATTATAGGGGCAGCAAGAGCCTTAGCCTGTATCCGGAATCCCAGGGGCGACAGATGTAAGCAATCTGTGGCAAAGCATCGTGGTCTGTCGACCATGTCATCCCAAGCAGACAGATACTGGATCCCCTTAGAATGACACCAGAAGCTTAGCCAAAGATGAGTTATTCATCTATTCATTTGGTACTAGGGTCCTAAACTACACCGGCATTAACTTCAATAGACTTATAAAGTTTTCTATGAAAATGTATATTCAATTTACTTTTTTTATGAATTATGCTTCAATGAAATGAAGTTTGATGAAATTAATTGTACCTGCCATTCCTGGAAGGGTACTTGGTCAATGATTTCACTGATAGATGGGTAGTGAATGTCCAGTACATGTCATTGGATGTTGATTCATGTTTGATTTATTCATTCATTCATTCATTCATTTATTTAGGAATATTTGACTATTTTTCTCCACCTGTGCAGTTACATAAACTGCACAGCTTATTGAATCTAAACAACCCATTCCATACCACTACGTATATAAACCATCTCTGACATCGCACAGCAGTGGGGATAAAAGAAAAAGTCCATGATCCCTACTTTCAGATGATCTCTGATCTAATGAAGGGTAAAAGCACTCATCTCTTGTTTTAACTTAACATACCATGATTTAAACAATCAATATTAGCTGTAATCCTTTTTTCTTATTTTTAATAAGAATGCAAAGTGATCTTTGACATGGATCTTATATAAGAAGTTGTGACAATGGCCTATTTTAGTAATTCCTATGCCAATATCTAAAGGATTTGTTCCTGTACAACTAGTTTTTTTTTTTTTTGTTGTTTGTTCTTCCTTAAGGAAAGTGAATATAATGCTGGAAAACTACATTTCCTCAGTGCTAGGTTACGTTGTTCATACACATATATACATAGATATTTTGATAGCTAGATAGATATAGCTATAGATATAGACATGTGTGAGTGTGTATATGTGTGTGTGGTGTGTGTGTGCATGCATGTGTGTGTTTGTGTAATAATTATATATATATATATATATATATATATATATATATATATATATATATATATATGGCTATTGATCCAATCAACATTTCATCAACAACACTAATGTCAGCATGTTATCATCAAAAAAGTTAACTTCAACAGACTTCTGAGCATGCTTCAAGGAGGAAACCATGGCCATGTAAATTAAAACTTGTTTTTTCATGGGCAACCCCCCTGCTACCTCATACCCCCAGCTTATTATAGACTAACTGTAAGACTGCACTGTCCCTAGGAATGGGCATATCCCTCATCCCAAGGAATTGTCAATTTTCACAACTCCAGACCAACTATGTCAAACAATGAATGCTTAAAAAGCAAAGGGTGATCCCGACCTGAGAGGGGCAGTTAGGGAAACAAGACTGGAATATAAGGAATTGATATGGCATTTTTGATTAAATGCTGCTAATATGCTAGGATTAAATGAACATTTATCTATTGTCCCAGTACTGAAGTTAAGGCAGCTAAACTGTGATCTGTATATATAATTCAAAATTATTGTTTAATTCTGGTTCATATTAATAACATCCACATTCTTAAATGATGGACTAATAAATTTCTAAAATGTTCTCTTTTGTTATCCAAATAATCGATGTGTCTTTTATGTTTTGAAACGTTAATCATCAAATGTGTATTAGTTTTTTTTTTAACTTGTAGACTGGTTTGTAGGAACTAAAGGTATTTTTGTGATCAAGTATAAGAAGTTGACAGCTTTAAGATGGAATTAAGTATTTAATTATGTATGCAAAGGGAGGGATATTTATTCAGGAAATGTGAATTATTTCCTATCTCTGATGAAGTCTGTTATGTTATGGACAAAAGAGCTTAACTTTTGAGGACTTGGATTATTATTTAATGTTGTTTTTAGAATGACCTCTATTTCTTGACTTATCCAAAGTTTCATATTAGAGCAATTCTGAGCCAGCAGAATATCTAATAAAAAAGACCCAATTTGCAGTTGTTATCAAACTTAGATAACAATGAGTGTTGGCCTGAAAGTCTGAGAAATATATGCCAAATAACAATGAGCCCTGTAGTACATCACTGTTAACTAATTTTTTACTCTAAAGTTGTGTCTGTGACTCTAACCACATGCGTTTTATCAGAGAAGTTAGCTGTCCATCACATTAAGAACTTGTATACAGATTTACAACTCTGTCAATAATGCCTGTATGGAGAGTAGTGTCAAAGGCCTTGGCCAGGTCCAGATATGCTGTATGGGGTCTTCTTCAGAATATCAAAACCCCATATAACCGAATCTCATTTCATCAAGATGACAATATCATATCTTCATTTAAGTAAAACCTTAAACCAGTGAAAACATTCACCAGGAAACTAATCACTTGGCCACCAAGACAACATAGACACAACAAAGCAATTAAGGCATACCAAAGTGGGGGGCTTCACTCCTCACACCTCCCTAAGTGTATATATACCAACTCCAATACTGCACTATAGTGGGGAAAAGGGTAAATACCTCGAGGCTGGCCAAGTGGTTATTAGTTTCCCAGTGAACATTTTCTTTGGTTTAAGGTGTTTCTTAAATGAAGATTTGATATGATTGTCTCACTGAAACAAGATTCACTTACATGGGGTTTCAATATTCTCAGGTTGACTGTCTGTATGTACTGCAGAACCAATATTCAATGCTTTAGTTAGTTTTTCAAAGATATTAATGAGGATAAAGAGGCAGGATCTTCCCTTGACAAAGTTGAATTGGTGAAAGTTCAGGGTTAAAAGACTTTCAATGGTAATGTTAATGAGTTCTGAGATAATATGCTCCATAGCTTTCCATATGAAGATGGTGGGACTGATGAGTTTCTAATTATCAGGGTTCGTGGTTGGGCCACCCTTGTGTAATGGCATTAAAATTGCTGTTTTGCAGGATTCAAAAATGTAACCAGTGAAGAGGCCTAGATTAAAGCGATTAAGTATAAAGATAAGAAAGCCCATGTTTGGTACCGATAATCAGATAACCAGGTATATTATCAGGACCTACTGATGAGGTTTTCTTAGCTTTTGATCCTTGGATAATGTGTTCTCAGCAAAAGACTTCTGTCAATAATGCAGTATTAGAAAAAGGGGTTCGTATTAGATGTTCGACAACTTAGGTTGTCGAATGCCTATTTATCGACACCTAAGTGTTGAAAGTTTAAAATCGCGAACGGCCACATACACAAATTCTTTCCTCGGAAAATAATTTGCTTGCCTGTTATCGGGGATTTGTCCTTTCACCAATGTAAAATGATCTTGGAGTTGGTATATTTAGTTAGGGGGGTGTGGGGGGCCCCCCACTATGTTTGGGTTCAGAAGTTTATTTTATTCTGTGATGGCCTAGTGAATTCTTTCCGGAGGAAAGAATGGCTGTTCCAGATTTTAAGGTTTAGAAGCTTAGGTGTCGATGTTTAAACATTCGACAGCCTAAGCTGTCAAATATGCAATATAGACCCAGAAAAAGTTCTATACACTAAGCTATTAAGGATGGTAACATTAAATTTGATCTGCATATATAGCGCAATATTAAAAAAAAATCTCACCATCAATAAGAAATGTTATACAGAGTAAAGAGAGAGAGGGCTTCCAGATTATGGGGTCCAAATGGAGAGATTATAACATCAGCAAGCAAAGGAGAGTAGTATTGCTGGAATGAATTCATCCTCAAGTCTTGGTGAGTATCTTCATGAGGTGGACCATGCTTTTACAAAGATGACACTGATATATAGGCTGTATTTTATATATGATTTATCATGAACAATAAGTAGGTTAACAAAACAAAAATTACATCTGGGAGCACAAATCCTAGGATAAAAAAATGCCAAATCCTGGTAGGCACACTTGTGCCAGGACTGGAAAAAATTGTGTAGAATCCTCAAGACACAGACAAATTCCTACAATGATGTTAGGCCAGGCTCAAGCGGGAGGATGGCCCCCTCTTGTAGATGGAAGTAGTAGTCCACAACAATCACAAAAACTTACAGGCCAAAAAAGAGTTATAGAGATGATATATTGAGGTTAATAAAGAAATTGTGTATGGTTACTATTATGCAAGAAGCCCAGAGTTTCCAGGCAGAAGATATAAAAAAAGATTAAGAGTGAAATTAGAGGAAAAAAATACTTGCACAAGAAAAACTGCCAAAGGCTTCAATTGCAGATTTGTTTTCATTAATACAACAAATTCATGAAAAAAACATTATATAGACCAAGATGCCTTGGGGTTGTTTGGAAAAAGTAGTGACTGAGGAAGTGTGAACATATAAATAGCAAAATCTAGAGATTATTGAAAGTTATAAAAAAGAAATATGGCAATGGAAAAGAAAGAAATATCTAATATGGTGCAATATTTATGTAAAGGAGAAAGCCAAATTAATTAATACAAAAAAGCAACTCCAAAGATATTCAAAGAGAATTACAGGCAAAGGCACCCAGACGTGGAAAATTTTCCAATACAAAAATAAGGTCACAAAGGCAGACCACATAATAGAAGATTAGTAAAGTAGATGTTAAAACAATAGCAGCTGAAGTTATGGAATACCTGCAAAGTGAAGCATTTAGTGTAGAAAGTCTAACACAAGTTATGTCACAACATGATGGAACAATGATTCCCCCAAGTAAAGAGAAATATGAGGAGTGGGAGATATCTGAAGAAGAAATATGGACATGGGAAAGAAAAAGAGATTTAATATGGTGCAATATTTAAGCAAAGAAGAAAGTCAAGCTAATCAATACAAAAAAGCAGCACCAAAGATATTTGAAGAGAAATGCAGGCAAACGCATCCATATATGGAAAATTTTACAATACAAAAAATATGGATAAGTTAAAGAACTAGAAACTGAATATCTGATGCTGTCATTTTCTTTCGTCAAATTGGTTTGAAACCGATCCTCAGATCCAACTTGGCCACTTTCTTTAGATTCCAGTATCCGACTTTCAAGCTCCACCTTTACCCATAATGCCCATGACCATTGCACTACCTTAGATCTTATTTGCCACTGTTTGGTTCAGTCAGGACTCATTGTGCGTTTAGTGAGTTTAAAAAAATATATTTTTGTCTTTAAATCCAATTTCCTTTCATTCTTTTACAAATATCTCCCTTACCTTCTATCTAAGCTAGTCTAGCTATCAAATTTCTGAATTTTTCTTGGTAATCTTCATTACCATTTTTGGTAACCTTCCTTCCTTGCTTTGACTTACTTGAGATATTTTCTTAGTTGTATCATTGCTGGTATGATTTTTTTCATTGTAGTTAGTAAAAAAAAGAAGAAAAACACTTTCATTTCTTTCTTTATTCATCAGGCTTTTTGACACAAGTTGTTATCTTTCAGTATGACTGAAAAGTTGACTGGCTTTAAAAAGTGCACTTCGTGTGGGCATAAGATTCCCAACTCTGATGCCCAAAGGGAGTGTGTCTATTGTCTGGGCCTGGCCCACTTAAACACCTCCTACTCCATCTGTGCTCCTTTTAATACCAAGACCATAAGTGAAAGGAGGAATAAGTTAGTACTAAAAGGCCTCCTTCCATCTGGTACTTCCAGATCAGGGACTCACACCCACTCTCATAAGTCCAAGGAGCCCAGGGAGCACCAAAAATACTCCCATGCACAGGGTCCTAAGTTAGAGCTTTTTTTCTGAGCCTGCTCAGAAGATTTCCAAGAGCTTGGATCCAAAGTCTTTGGATCTGACATCTCCTATTGCTAAGTATCCTCAGCTCCATAGTCCAAGGTTTTCACTGGAGCTAGTATTACTGAGATTGAGGTCTTCTTTCCTTCAGGAGACCCCTAAAAGTTCTTCCAGGCCACATTCCCCTTCTTCCTCATTTAGGTCCTCCTGATGTCTTTATGAGGTGGATAGGATGATGACAAAATTCCTCAGAACACAGATCCAGATGGGGGTCTTGCCGGCTCTGTCTTCCATTGGATCTGTGAGCCTTAATCCTTCATTACATTTTGTTATTGCTCCTTCTTTGATCTGTCCTGCCATTTTGGAGTTTTTGGATCTGAAAACTGTGGGAGGCAAACCATTTGATCTGATGATAGCCCTGTCTTCCACTCTGGTGACTTCCCTGATCCAATTGGCTCTTTCCCCAGGAGCATGATGGTTCTTGGAGCTGAATCATCGGAACTTAATCTGAGGGGTTGACTTCAACTCCAAAGTTTTCAGAGCTATCACTTGTCCTCGGGGCTTTGGCATTGGACAACCCACCTCTGATTCCTCCCTTGGAGTGGAGACTCATGGAGCACCTTGGATAATCTGTGCTAAGATTCTCAGCTCTGGGCAGATTGTCTCTGGCTTCTCCTGGTCCTTCTGCCTTCGAAGCAATGGAGAGGGTTTTCTCTCACCCCAGAACCATTTTGACTCTTGCACCTTCAGATCTAATCCCTGTTCCCTCTTTGTCTCCTATGTCTGAGTCTGCTCATCTTACACCTCAGGGGCAGCCAGGCTATATGAGCTTTCAAACAGTTCCCACTAGGGAGCTCCCTGCTTCTTCTGACACCTCTCTAGAACACCCCACTGAAGAGGTTCTTCAGAAGATATCATGCAAGAGGGTGCATTTGGATTCCCCAATGGAATCCATCAAAGAAGGCACATATTTTGATGAAGGGGAAGGGTCCCCTAGATCCCTACCTGAGGATGTCTCATTCGGAGACATATTAGAGATCCTTTACCAGAAAGGAGGTTGGTCTTCCCAAACCCCTTCCCAGGAGAAATTGTTTTTTTGGAAGCCTTTGGGTCTGGACCATCTATGTCTTGGGTTACCACCATTGTGGATGAGCTTATAGCCTTTGTCTCCTGCAAGGGATGGAAGGAATCAGACTCTGTGAAACTGATCCCCAGATGCCAAGACAAAATTTTGACTGCCCCCTTTAATAGATAACATTGGACTAAGGGACTCCCTGTAGACACCATGGGTTTTATGGTAGCCACCAAGAAGGAGCTGGCTGAGCAGAGCTCCAGTGTCCATCCCCCTAATAGGAAGTCTAGGGTGTTGGATAGGTTTGGGAAGCAAGTGTATGCTTCAGCAATCTTTGCCTTATAGTGACTGAATTACCTGGCACATTTCACTAGATTACAGAGGGACTTAATTAATGAACTCTCTAATTGTACCCTTGGATCCATATTCACAGAGGAACAAAAGTCATTTTTCTCATGACTGGCCACCCTGCAATCCATTACAAATGCATCCATGAGGCTAATCAAGCAGGCAGCTGAAGGTTCCTCAAGGGTGGCTAGTTCAGGCATAGCCATTAGGAAACATGCCTGGATGTGGTTGTGTGGTTTTCTGGAGACATTCAAGGCATCATTTATCAATGCTCCTTTGGATGGATCTTCTTTTTTGGGCCAACCATTAAACAGACACTTTCCCACAGTGAGCTCATTAGGAACACCTTTTCTGCTGTGGGAATCTGTTTTTCTACACTGCAATGAACTTTTTCTAGGAGTCAATGTGGTGGTAGAAAGATGTCATTCTGGAAATCTCAAGGAGCTTTCCAAGAGTCACACAGGGGCTTTTCCCCTAGATGCAGAGGAAGAAATAGCTACAATGGAAGATGCTAGCCAAGTGGTAGGGGGGGCTGCAGAATCAAGGGTCTCAAGATTCCTTTTAGGACAGATTCTTTCAGCACTCCTGAAAAGTTGTCCAACTGAACTGTATTTTTCTAAAGACAGTTGGGGAATGCTTATCCTTGCACCTAAAAGCCTGGATAGCTATCAAAGAAGATTTTTGGGTGCAGTTTCATTCAAGTTCCCCAAAGGAAAAGAAAATGCCTCTCTGATGTTCCATCCAATTAGTGGGAGTTAGCAGATCTAGAGGTTCAACAGTTGCTGAACAAAAGAGTCATCCGAGGTCCAACAAGACCAAAGAGGATCTGGAATTTACTCAAGGATCATTTTAGTTCCAAAGAAAACAGGAAACCTAAGACCCATTTTAGATCTCAGTTATCTGAAGCAGTTTATATAGAATTCCAAATACTGGATGGTCACCGTTCAGTCCATTCTGCCTCTACTACAGAAGGATGACTGAATGGGCTCTATTAATCTTCAGGACACATATTGTCATGCTGTCACATCAAATTGAAGAAGTAGTGTCAAAGATACCTATATTTCTGGCTGGGAGCCAGTCATTACCAGTTTACAGCCCTGCCCTTTGGTCTCACCACAGCCCCAGGGTGTTCTTCAAATCCATGGCAGTGGTAGCGGCTCATCTAAGACTGCTCGGATTCAGAGTGTTTCCTTACTTAGACAACTGGCTTATTACTGCACCAATCAGGCATCTTCTGGAAAGAGCCAAGGATTACTTACTCCAATTATTTCACTCTATGGGAATTATGATCAGTCTGACTAAGTCACAACTTTAACCATTTCAAGTCTTAGAGTTTATAGGGGTTTGTCCAGACACAGTCAATTATCTAGCTCTTCTGACTCAAAACAGAGTTTTTACTTTGAAATCACATATCAGACACGTTCTTTCTCATCCTTCTCCCCCAACAAAAATAGTTCTCAAAGCACTGTAATCAATGGCTACTACAATTAATTTAAAACTCACAGCTCATCTTCATATGAGGATTCTTCAATGGACTCTAGCAGTGCAATTGTCTTTTCATCAACATCCTTTATGATATCCGATAAAATTATCTCAAGTTTGTAGGAAATCCCTGCTGTGATGTATACACTCCAAAGAAATTTGTCAAGGGCATCCATTTATTCTACCTCCCCAGATTGCGACATTGACCACAGACAAAAAAGTCAATTTGCATATAAATATCCTGGAGATGAGAGTGGTGCTTCTAGTGTTGCAGGCCCATCAGAGTTCTCTTCCAATATGAGCTATTGCTATTCAAACAGACAGCATGTCATTAGTCTGGTACATCAGCAGACAGGGGGAACCAGATCTTACCACCTTTGCTGAGAAGGAATAAAGGTTTGGCAGTGGATGATCTCCTCCAACTGCTTTCTTGTAGTGATGCACATAACAGGTAAGTCCAACATCTTAATGGATAAGCTAAGCAGGACCATGCTGATGCTTCATGAGTGGTCTCTCAATCGATCCGTGGCAAATATAATCTTCCACAAATGGAGTCAACCATGCTGCAATCTATTCCCCTCTCCCCTCAACAACAAATGCAGCAGGTTCTTTGCCCTATTTCCCCCTAAGAAACATTCATCGAGAGATGCTGTAGTCCACATTTGATCCTCCAGTCTCCTTTATGCTTACCCTCCCCTGCCTCTAATCCCCAAGATTGTTCAGAATGTGTTTTGGTTGAGGAACAAGGAATCCTCACTGTCCCCTTCTGGCCTTGGCAAGTGTGTTTTCTCTTCCTATGGTCTCACCTAGTATGTCCTCCATGGGCAGTGGTTCCCAGTCCAGACCTCTTGTCACACCCATCAGGGATGATACATCGGGAAAATGCAAGTCTCAAGCTGACTGCATGGTTTCTTCAATTCCAATAATGGCTAGACATTCCAGGCTTTACTCCCCAGTTCACCAAATTATTTTTTCATCACACAAACCTTCATCTAGGAACATTTATAAGAGTAAATGTAAGAGGTTTTCCTTTTCGGCTCATCAGAGAAAGTTGGATCTTTTCACTGCTCCACTCTCTGCTGTTTTAGATTGCCTTTCCTCCATCTTTCAAAATGTGGCAAGTTTCTCCACCATCAAAATTCAGTTAGCAGCCATCTCCAATTACCACACTGATGATAAAGCTTCTTCTCTAGCTTCTTCTAAGTTATGTAAGGCCTTTCTTAAATGTACCTTTTTACTTAGACCTCCAGTTAGGGACCCCACTCCAACTTGGGATGTGACTTTGGTATTATAGATAAAAATAAAAAAACATAGCCACATACAAGAAACAAAGAATTTTAGCATAAAACTTGTTTAATTACCGCTTTCATCAACAAAGACTTCTTAAGAAATAAAAACCATAGTCCTTAAAAACCATCTTTAAATACACTCATATTAATTGAACATAATCAATCAATATACAATCAACTGTTAATGACACTAACATCAGTGAAACAGTAAAAGAACCACTACATATGATTTATTTCTTAACATATGCTCTACGATCCTTTAAAAAACATTTAGTATTAATGACATCATTCAATCCTGGGGGTTTATCAGCTCTAAGATTAATTTGCTACTTTGTCTCCCTCTGTTCTAAATCATTTTTAAAACTTCCCCCCCAAAACTCATTTCACCCTGTTCCAGAACAGAGAACAAAAGCTTAGTGAAACCCCCACATTCTATACAACGTCTGTAAAGTGCATTTTTGTCATCCTTATTTTTAATGCTATTAACATACTCCCTAATTCTAACAAACAGATTTCTAGTGGTCATACCTACATACAATTTTTGACATTTATTGCATACTGTAATGTAGACCACTCCTTGACTTTTACATGAGAAGTGTCCCTTCACTGGAATAGTATAAGGAATGTGTGTCAGTTCTATATAAGGCTCTTCTAAGATGTATCTAGACATACTGCATTCATGACATTTATACATCCCCTGTGGTCTTATGGTGGGTATCCTGTCATTAATAAAGGTGTCTCTACCTCTTTCAAATAAGGATTTCAAATTACATTCATTCCTATACACAAATTGGGGTTTATGACCCACACTTTTCAACAAATCATGATTCCCCTCTATTATTTTCCAATTCTTGAAATTAATGGTCTTGATGATGCCAGCATCAGTTGTCACTGGCATATCTAAACATAAATGTCTCTCATTCAAATGAACGTGATTTTTTTCTTTTTGGAATTAATTCAAGTGCCTTCCTCAAAATGGGCAGATACCATACTTCTCTCCTATTCCAAACAAACTGAATCTGATGATCCAGTAACTTCTCATCATACCCTCTAGCCAGAAACAGTTGTTTAATATATATAAATTCTCAGTCAAAGAATGATCTTCCATAGTCATTCTGCTGGCTCTAATAAATTGTCCTTTCAGAATGTTATTTTTTATAAATTTGGGGTACTGACTGGAATAATGTAGATAGCTATTCATAAACGTGTCCTTTCTGTGGGTTTTACAAATAAATGTATTACTATTATTGTCCCATTTTAAGTTTACATCTAAATAATTAATAGATGTGCCAATATCCCCCACTGTAAATTAAAAAAAATGAGAAGTAGTGTTTAATGACAAAAGATTCTGCAATTTCAGGTTTTCCTTACAAGATGAACATCAAGTTATCAGTGAACCTCTTGTAATATACAACAAGAAAGATATCTTTATAAGTGCTTAGAATATGTTGTTCCCACCACCCTATGACAATATTAATGAATAAAGGCACTACGGGGGAAACCCATAGCTATATCTTGAACCTGTTTATAATATATGTTATTAAACAGGAAATAATGATTATTTAGAATGATGTCTAATTAATTACAATAGAAATGTACACAAGTATTCCTCACATTTGCATATTGACATAAGTAATCTCTATATAATATTCAATGCCCAAGTCATGGTGTATGCATGTATATAATGAAACAACATCTAAGGTCAGTAAAATATGTCTATTAGGATCAAACACAGTTGTCTCACTGAACTCTCTGATTCTGTCCAGAAAGTTCCAGGAATCTTTTAAGAAAGATTCCATACTATGTACAAATGATTGTAAAAAATTATCAACCATGATAGAAATACCCTCAGTAACATAACCAGGGGCCGATATAATTGGCCTAAAAGGAGGGTCAGTTAGACTCTTATTGGTCTTCGGAATGCCAAATAAAACTCCAATTTTCAGAATGCAGTATGTGTAGATACATCTTAGAGGGGCCTTATATAGAACTGCCACACATTCCTTAAACTATTCCAGTAACAGGACACTTCTCATGTAAAAGGCAAGGAGTGGTTTACATTGCAGTATGCAACAAATGTCAAACATTTTATGTAGGTATGACCACTAGAAATCTGTTTGTTAGAATTAGGGAGCATGTTAATAGCATTAAAAATAAGGATGACAAAAATGCACTTTACAGACATTGTATAGAATGTGGGGGTTTCACTAAGTTTTTGTTCTTTGTTCTGGAACAGTGTGAAATGAGTCTTGGGAGGAAGTTTTAAAAATGATTTAGAACAGAGGGAGACACAGTGGAAAATTAATCTTAGAACTGATAAACCCATAGGATTAAATGATGTCATTAATATTAAATGCTTTTTAAAGGATCGTAGAGTATATGTTAAGAAATAAATTATATGTAGTGTTTCTTTTACCGTTTCACTGATGTTGCTGTTATCAATAGTTGATTGCATAATTGATTGATTATGTTCAATTAATATAAGTGTATTTAAAGATGGTTTTAAGGGCTGTGTTTTTTATTTCTAAAGAAGTCTTGTTTGACGAAAGTGGTAATTAAACAAGTTTTACGCTAAAGTTCTATGTTTCTTATATGTGGCAGTGTTTTTTATTTTTATTAGTCTTATTGAACTGTGCATTTTTTACTTTTTGTGGTATTATGGACTTTGATGCATTAATCTTTTGAACCCTCAGCTAAAGTAGACCTTAGGTTTCTGTCTTAGAAAATGGTCTTTCTGGTGGCCATAACTTCAGCAAGATGAGTATCTGAACTTCAAGCACACTCTTTGACCTCCATATTTGATTTTTCACAAAGATAGTTACCTTACACACTAATCCTTCCTTTCTACCAAAAGTTGCCCTTGAAACAAACATCAATCAAGTGATCAATTTACCAGTTTTCTTTCCCAAATTTGACAATAAAGGAGAATATACCCTTCTTCTTTTAGATGTACATAAGCAAATACACTTTTACCTTCAAAGGACTAAGGAGATTAGGAAAACTGAAAAATTGTTTCTTTACTGAAAAAAAATTTTCACTTTATTTTGCTTTTGACTCTTCTTAAAGGTACTCAGTTGTATTTATTCTGCTGCATTTATTACTGCTTGGTAGTAGCCTGATTAAATTGTAACTGTTATTCTAAGCCTTTCGGTTTAAGTACTTGGGATTCAGACCAGTTGCTTTACATTAAGAAGGTTTGTGGTCTGCACTGTTGTGGCAGGACAGGTAGCTTACATCCTTCTAAATTAGGAATTGCTGATTGAAGGCTCAATGTCTGTTATTCTAAAATTGTATTAGTTTTGGTTTAAGCACTTGGGCTTCAGGCCAGTTATTTTACATTAAGAACGTTTGTTGTCTGCACTCTTGTGGGAGGAGAGGTTAGATTCTGCCTTTTTGAGATGGGAATTTCTGGTTAAAGGATTATTGCACCTGCTTATTTGAACTGTTTCTTTCTGAAATTGGCGTGCCTTGTTTGCTGTAGCATAGACTTGATTCAGGCATGCTGAATCTAGCTTTGTTTGTATAACATGAGCACTAATCCAGGCCATCTTTCTTGGAGAAAGTTCCCCTGCACCCTAGTGGCAGGAGTGTGCAGTTAGAACTTGTCTGATTGAAGACTGTGGGAACAGGGCTCAGTTTTGAGCTTTTTTACTGATTAATTGGGTAATTTGTTTTAATCAGTTTGCTCATTTTTTATTGTTTTATATATATATATAAAAAATTGCACTTTATTCATCTGCTTTTACTGTATTTGTGTTTCTTCCTACTTTATTGTATTTATTCTGCTGCATGTATTACTGCTTGTTAGTAGCCTCATTAAGTTGTAACTGTTATTCTAAGCCTTTGGTTGAAGCACTTGGGCTTCAGACCAGTTGTTTTACTTTAAGAAGGTTTGTGGTTTGCACTGTTGTGGCAGGACAGGTAGCCTACATCCTTCTAAGTTAGGAGTTGCTGATTGAAGGCTTAGTATCTGTTATTCTAAGATTGCATTAGTTCTGGTTTAAGCACTTGGGCTTTGGGACAGTTATTTTACACTAAGAAGGTCTGGTCTGCACTCTTGTGGGAGGAGAGGGTAGATTCTGCCCTTCTGAGCTGGGAGTTTCTGGTTAAAGGCTTATTGTGCCTGCTTATTTGGACTGTTTCTTTGTTTGTATAACTTGAGCACTAATCCAGACCATCTTTTTTGTAGAAGGTTCCCCTGCACCCTAGTGGCAGGAGTGTGCAGTTAGAACTTGTCTGATCCAAGACTGCTGGAACAGGCTCAGTTTTTAGCTTTTTATTGGTTAATGTGTTTAAATCAGTTTACTTATTTGCTACTGTTATATTAAAAAAATACATTTTATGCATTGCTGCTTAGCTAGGGTTAAACTATTCCTGGCGCCATAAAGTCTGCTCTTCAAATTTTTCCTTAGAACTAGCCACTTTTTTAGTTTTAGCACTCAAATCTGTTTTTTGAGCTGAGCACTTGTTCAGAACTCATTGTA
This sequence comes from Protopterus annectens, assembly GCF_019279795.1. NCBI lineage: Eukaryota > Metazoa > Chordata > Ceratodontiformes > Protopteridae > Protopterus > Protopterus annectens. The sequence continues at coordinate 867,733,947 of NC_056745.1, read as the reverse complement.
AGCACTAAATAAGCTGCAAATTACTACAGCACTCAACTTTCCTCACTTGTCTAGAGGAAAACAGTTTTTAGTACTTAATAAATAAACACCTATCCAGGCATGTCTGAGGGTTAGCTCCTGGTGTTTTCTCCTGTCTACCTGATGAATCTGGGAATCTTGGGGCAATGCAGAAATTTCCTCATGTACACAGACAACCCTCTCCTCCTACCACCCAACACTACAACCTGTGAGAGATGCACTTATATAGCCAAACTGGAAGCAAAGCTCTCTTCATCCAAGACAGGACTAGACAGTCAAGAGGAGAAGGTAAACACTTGCAACACACCACACTCATCACATAGTCCCTCAAAACCTACACCACCATAACACTCACATAGCAAAACAAAACACACACCTACATTCGCGGAGGCTTTCAATAAAAATCTGCCCAAGCAACAGAGACCTCCAAAGCAGAAATGCATGCAACATCCACCCCCAACACAACTCAAAAGACACATACCACACAAACTCAGTGTGCCATTCAACCACAGCCCATAAGGTAAAGCAACGTACCCAACATTCTAGTCATAGGTGACTCTATAGTCAGGCACACTGATGTTCAACTCACCAGGCTAAACAAAGAGAAAGTTACTGTCAGCTGCCTGCCGTGTAACAGGATCCACCACATAATGCCCACACTCAGGTCACTCCACACCAAGTACAAATATGACTCTGTCATTGTCTATGTTGGTGTGAATGACCTGAGATGTACCTTCCTGGACTACATGAAAAGCGACATGGAGGAGCTCTCTGATCTTGTAGCCCAGGAAGGTATGACCCTAGCCCTGAGTAGCATCCTGCCATCACCCAGAATGATACCACAGTACAAGGACAAAATGATTGACTTCAACAATTGGCTAAGCCTCTGGTGTCATTCTAAGGGGATCCAGTATCTGTCTGCCTGGGATGACATGATCGACAGACCACGATGCTTTGCCAGAGATGTCCTGCACCTGTCACCCTTGGGATTCCAGATACTGGCTAAGGCTCTTGCCACACCTATTGTGCCCTTTTTAGGTAAGGTTCAAATGACAAATTCACCACCGTAACAGGTACAAGCAAGCAAAATTTGAGGGTAATGCTACTCAGTGCTAGAAGTCTAAACCTCAAAATGCATTCACTCGAGGCACTCCTTAAAATGGAGAACATCGACATCTGTGCAGTAACAGAGACCTGGTTCAAGGCTTCAGAGAGCACCCCTGCATTATCAGGCTATAATTCATACCACACCTTTCGGCCACCTAACCTGGACCAAAACACTAAAGGTGGAGGCATGTCCATATTCATTAAGGATATCCACACCTCCAGGCTAGTTGCTCAGCATAATGCATCCAAGATTATCCAAGTGCAACTAACTCTGGGCAAGACCGCAATCCAAATTGTAACTTGCTACAGATCCCCCACCATGCCCCAGGATTCTCACTCCTCATTTCTTGATACACTGGAAAATATTAGGGTACAACCCAACACCCTAATAATGGCCAATTTCAACTACCCCACCATTAACTGGGAAAACTACTCATGTACCAACTCTTTTGCTCAACATTTTCTAGAATTCATAAATTCCAATGCCTTGGATCAACTTATCCACACCCCCACCAGGGGCAGCAATATCCTAGACCTGGTCATTAGCAACATGGGTGACCAGTGTTCCACAACAGAGGTCAATTCCTTATTGGTCAGATCTGACCACAAGCTAATCAGCCTAGACAGCCACATTCCACCCCCACCCCCCATTAGGGAAACCACCATAAATAAATTCTCCAAAGCCAACTTCACGCTTCTTAAGACAGAAGTGGCAAACTTCACGACACCCATGCAGACAGACAATAGAGGTACGACTGCTGAATCCTACACAAATGCACTTTATAAGCACTTCCATGAGTGCATGGATCGTGGTATCCCTAACAGAACCAAGATGCTAGCCTCCAAAAAGAGGAAGACAATCTGGTGGTCCCCTGCCATAGACAAACTCTACAACAGAAGAAAGAAACTGTTGCAAAAAAGAGTAAAATCCCATGACTGGAAGAGCTCCCTGGTCAGCCTCAGTAAGAAGCTGAGATCCCTCATAAAATCCTCCAAAGCTAGTTATGAAAACAAAATTGCCATTGATTCTAAAGACGACCTCAAAGCATTTTATAGCTATGTCAAGAATCTCAATGGCAACACTCAGATCAGCTCTGAGTTACAGCGCAATGGCACTAATTATACAGAACCAAATGATATTGCCAACATCTTGGCAGATAGGTTCAGTGCTAACTTTACCCCCCTCACCCCCTAAGGGGCCCGTCTCTATACCGGAAGAATGCAAAGTTCCTGTAATCACAACTGCACAGGTAAAAAACACACTCTCCAAAGCCAAGAACACAGCATCTATGGAACCTGACAACATCCCAGGCTGCATTCTACATTAACTACAGAATGAAATGGCACCCCACCTAAGCACCATGTTCAATCATAGCCTCACCTCAGGCTTTGTGACCCTGGGAACTACCGCCCCATTGGCCTGACCAGCCTGGTTTGCAAGGCCATGGAACGTATCATCATGGAACTTATAAACAAAGACATTGGTAATCTCCAAACTCTGGACCCCACCCAGTTCGGGTTTGTAAAAGGCAGATCATGTGTCCTAAACCTGATTGACTTTTTTTAAGCAGTCACCAAAGCTGTAGACGAGGGTAAGGTGGTTCACACACCCTATCTAGGTCTCGTGAAGGCTTTTGACACCATCCCCCACTCTGGAAATATAGATAAACTCTCTAAACTAGGTATAAATCCCTATGTCACAAGATGGGTTGCCAACTGGCTCACTGACAGAACCCACACTGTGAAAGTAGCAGACTCCAAATCTGACTTCAGACGAGTGACAAGGGAAGTACCACAGGGTTCAGTCCTGGGTCCTCTCCTGTTTGGTATCTACTTTTCTGAAGTACAGGCTAACACAGGTCTTTGGCTAATGAAGTTCGCAGATGACTGCAAACTAGGAGCCATAATTGAAACTCCTAATGATATGGACATCCTACAAAACGGCCTCACTCAGACAGATGCCTGGTATCAAAGCCATGGCCTCAAGCTCAATGCCAAAAAGTGCATTGTCATCCCTTTGGTAAAAACTCTGTACCCATGAGATACCACATAGGTGGTAGTCTACTTAACACTGAAAGTGTGATAAGAGACCTTGGGACACAGGTGGACAATAGTCTCTCCTTTGATAATCACATCGCTACAGTAGTCAGGAAATCCTTCTACATGGCACCCCTCATCAGAAAAGGTTTCTCATCCAGGAAAAAAGAGGTCATTGTTCCCCTGTACTAGTCTCACATTAGACCCATTATAGAGTACAATGCCCCTTTTGGTATGTACCTCACAAGACATCTACAACAACTGGAAAGGCTGCAGAAATACCTCACAAAGAGGATACTGGCCTCAAACAGATGCCCTACACAGACCGTCTCAAAAAACAGCTTTACTCTGTTGCATATCGCCTACTCAGAGGTAATCTCTGCCTAACATACAAAGCTATGTCAAACCCAGAGCTGTTGGACATGCTCCACTTAAAGAAATCCCAGTCCCTTCGAGCTGCATACACTAGGGACATAAACCTTGTCACCACAATAAACAGAACATGCTGGAGGGATAGATTCCTGTCTCAGGAACTTCCCATACTCTGGAACAAACTACCTATCTATATCAAACAAAGCTCCTCATTAGCACTCTTAAGAAAAATCTTGATGATTGTATGGGAAATAGGAAATTCACCACAGGGATCACCTCTGTGGCTCTGCTTGACAGGGGCACAGGAAAATAATTTTCTTGGGTGTCAAAAGCCAGGGTACCTTTTTGGCTAGGCTTGTATAGGCCCTACGATCAATAGCCTAGTACCTATGAACCTATGAATTCAATCCTGAATTAAAGAAGTATTTTTTTATACACAAGACAGTTGATAGATAGAAGCATTTAGTAGAGTCAACACTAAAAGATAAGACAGTTCAAGCATTTAAAGCAAAATGATACTGCCAGAATGATGGGATAGTATTTAGTGAGACAGCTGGTTTAGTCCAACTACAAAACATGAATAGACTAAATGACTTCAGTCTCTTTTCTGCAGCTAGTTTATATATCATATAAAGAAACATTTTTCTCCTTTTTCTAAATTTTTATTCTACCTGCATCTTTCTGCACAAGGATTTTACCATCATAAATGTAATTACAATCAATTTTCAGTCTCCTTTTTAAAGAAATTGTTTTCAAAGTGTAAACTACAGTTTCAAGATTTTATTCAGTTAAAGTAAAGCATGGTATAATCTCCTACTTTCATTCCTTTACTGAGTCTGAGAAAGGAAAAAATAAATTTTAAGACTCTGAAAATATCCCAGCTTGATTCATTATGTACTCTATAGCTGCATTTTAATAATTCCAGCTGTAATGCTGAGAGCATTTTCAATATTGCATGTGTTTTTGTGTGCACACAGCAAACATCGTTTGGTTAAATGTCACTGAAAATGACAGATATTCTAACAAAGAAAAGTAGAAATAATGAACCTGCATCAACATATTTCTTGTGTGTGTTTCCTTGGAAAGAATATAGGATAAAAAAAGAAAGGAAATAAGAATAATAATCCCTGGCTTTCAGAAAACGTATTTTTACTGGAGTAAATGATTTTGTTTGACAAATGGCCACACATATAGTGCGAGCTGTGCATGGCGAGTAGCAGAGTGGGCCATGTTATATGCAAATGGTTATATAATCAAGTGGTAATGAGTGACATTAGTATGATGAATGACACTGTGTAGATAAATTAGGCAACTCAAAATGGTAGAATGATTCAAAATGTCTAAAGAGCACAGAAAACAACTCTTAACACCAGTGTTAATGAAAGCAGATAACTTTCCATGTTTATGACAGCAAACCATGGAATTGTGTTAAGGTTTGCCACACCATTAGTTTGTGTACTTGCAAGAAGCTCTTATTGCTGCTATGAGCCATGGCAGTGTGTATTGCTACCTTCAGATGTGTTGTACCATCTGAATTCACATAACATTTCATGGACTCCACGATACCAACTTATGGACTGATAATGGCAGAGAAGGATGCCATGCAAGACATTGTGGACATATGATGGCCAAATCTGCAGGCACATGGAAGTCATAGAGTACCCCTGCTAGGAATGTGTGCCTTTATATATATTCACAACAGGGACCTTTCAGCAACCAACTTTTGACAAAGGGGGGGTTATCATAGGCATCTGCCTTGAGAATCTCCCATCAGTTTCTTAAAGATATGCTGCTGCATGTGGGTGAGTATTTGTGGATCCCATGTACCAGAGTAGTGACATAACACCTTTTAAGACTATTGTTACATAGCCCATTTTGCTGAGGCACTGGGGGTATAGACTGTACCTATATTGAAATAAAAGTCCCACTTGGAGAACTGGGAAGGAGGTAGAAGAAGGAAGGAAGAAAATATGTGAACTGCAAGGGTTATCAGTCCATTAACTGTCAGGTGGTCTGTAATGCACAGTATAATCTATAATGTAAGTATAATCTATAATGTGTCTGTAGGCCACCCATCAGTTATCACAACTCCAACATATAGCACAGTTGTGACCTGTACCAATAGATTGCATGGAGGTGGCTTCCACCAGAGGCATCATATTGCTGATGAAAGATATGCCCCTGAACCCTGGCTGATGACACATATCTGAACTCCACAGAATAAAGTAGCTCAGGGATACTCAATCTTCCTATCAGAAATAATGGTCATTGTGGATCATGTGTTTTGGCTACTGAAGGCATGCTTTTGTGCCGAGATTCATCTGGTGGTGCCATTCAGTGTGATCTCACACCAAGGTAGAAATTACAACAGGGGTGGGGGTGCCTTTGCAGAAAAAGTCATCCCCAGCACACCAGACAGTGGAGGCTGAGCCAGATGAGGAGTCAACAGCAGAGCAAGCAGCAGGGAATGATGGATACAGGTGCAATATGCCCTTGTATAGGCAATTAGGCAGCAAGATGAATATATCTTCAGGCAGTAGTAAAACAAATACACAACAGATAAAGTGATGCATACAAAGCCAACTCTGTGATGTGCTTATCCATGCATAGAATGGCCACATTCTACATCAGACATAGGTAATCCAAGTAGCTATCTACAAAAAGCAGGGCACCACTATCATCATTTGCAAAACTGGGAGAGGGAGCACATTTGTGGCTGTCTTTCACAGGGAAATGTGTCAGAGCAGGAAACAAGTAAGCAAAAATGCACATGTATGTAGATCTGAATATGTGCATCAGTGGGCATTAATGTAAAAGGTTTTGTGAAGGACCAGTGTCACTGCATGTCTGCATCTGTGAAGCACTGAGTGCTGTGGTAGTGTGAGTGTATGACTAATTGGACACAGCCTTTGAAGACATTACAGCACTGCAGCTCAGTCTGCTGGATTGGTCCAGGGCATGCATAGTAGATGATAGAAAATCTGATTCACACACTCACACATGAGAGCTGCCTCTACCAGGAGTTGCAGTGGTCATACCATGGGCCTGACTAGATGAGCAGTGTCAATGTCAGTGGTGCATCAGATAGTACACTCACCTTTGGTGCAGAAGGTTCTGGGTTCTATTCCTACATCAGGTAGATCAGTTACTGGCACAGCTGTGCAACATAAGGGGGTGCTACACTCCTGAGTGTGCCATCCTTCAGATTAGATCTTAAATCCAGGCCCAATCTGAGTGAGTTGATGGTAGCTCAGTAGATGTAAAAAATGCTATGACACCCATCCAAAAAAGTAGGGTATAATCTCCGATGCCCTGGCCAAATTTCCCTTATTAGTAGAAATACCACAATGGGTCACCCCCAAAAAAAAGGCTACTAGCTTAGTAGGACTGACCCAGTTAGCAAAGCATAAATTAATAAATATTTGCATACTGCATGACCATAAACAACATCCACTACCAGACATGCCACTGTGGCAACTGCCTCAGAGTTATGGATAACTGTGGCAACTGCCTCATTAGAGATATATTCTCCTGTCCATAGTCACCTCCACAGTAGATGGGGCCATGGAAGTGCTAGAGCAGCATGATTGTGATCTAGGTCATGCATGTCCATGATGGCTACAACTCATGGAGAAGGTGGTGCCTGATGAGCAACAGACATGCATGAAAAGTGATGGCACAATCTGGTAAGTCATTTTGTCTGTCAAAACTGTCACACATTTAAGACATGCACTCAAGCAGGTGCTGTAACACATAGTACATTAGCTTTGCTAACTTTGAAATGGCTATTGTGATAACAACCTGTTCATCCTTGATGGCACTGCACATACATTAGATCACAACCTCTGATACAGCAACTTCAGGAGGAAGGCAGCAATCATATCTTCAATAAGCACCAGTAATCACCCCTATGTGTAACTCATACCCTGCTCAGTGGGGCTACTGACAAATTTTGACAAATGCCCTCTGTGGAGTACTGCAGTTCCCTAGTCTTGACTATTCTCATTAACCTCTCTTCCCTGCTTGGTGTGTATCTGCAGACACAGAGGCTGTGTCTGTGCACTGTACATGAGATCCCATGGTCACAGTCCCTGCGTCTAGTGCATACACTACTCCCCAATTATGCCATCTAATCCCCACCATCATCATCAGAGGTTGAGGAGCCTCCAGTATCAAGTAATGATAATTTCATAGTGTTTGTGCCAAAGAATAACCTGTGAACACAACACAGCAAAATACCATGTGTGATCATAAACCCATGCCAGAAGCATAAATTAAAACCAGATGAAGTAATACTAGTGTTTGCAAATCAAACATTTAACTACATTACCATATGCAGATGGACATTTATGCTGAATCTCCTGTTCCAATATAATTCAAAGTAGATAATTCAAAGTTGGCCACTAAGTAATCGGGCAAGGATGAAGTAAGTGTACAGTCATAGAAGAAGGCTTCTACATATTTGTGGCATCTCCAATGGATTTCTGTGGAGTACAATGAAGTTCTGCACCAATGTCCAGCACCAGATTGTGGGAGCTTGCAAAGGTGTCAATGCTTCTGATAGAAGCAAAATATTCTTCTGTCTCTGTCAGAAGTGGGTCAACCAACAACCCATTTCCCTTCAACCTATCTTCCTGCCTCACACAAACAGCTTTTTTCTTCCACTGCATGAATAATTTTGATGGTCCCATGTTTGACCATGTCAGATGTATGGCTTTAGTCACAGAGAGCATTTATGTCTGCCATAAGATTATTCCTAGTACAGCCACGGTAGACCTGGTTTGCAAATCCTGTCCAGACAGCCATTGGCTATTGAGACAGAGGGCCTAAAGTACACCTTATTCTGTGCCTTAGAGAATGTTGTTTTATGACTAGCTTTCTCATCAGAGTCAATATTCTTTTTCGTATGATTCTTTTATGGTATTGCTCTGTAGGCATGCAATTCACTGGTGTTGGTATGGTGGTCATGACTGCATCAAGCAACCTCTTACCACACTGTTGCCCATATTCCATGATGATGGTATGTCTGACAGTTTTATTTTGATGGTATGTCTGACAGTCGTGTTTGCCTATCCACACAGTTGACCTAAAACTATGCCCAAAACATTAGTGAACAAATGTCACCTCCACTCAAATAACTGTTACATGCTAATCATCAGGGTGACATGACTGTTTCTTCTCATTGTTAAAAATAATTTTTACATATGTGATATAGTAGGAAACTATACAACAGGCAAATGTCTTGACACAAAATCTTACTGCAAGGCTAGACTGAACGTCTTCACATTTCCCCAGAGCATTAGGCTTAAGAATACTTCAACAAAACAATTGCCTTAGTCTTGTACTGACTCTCCCCTTCCATCCATTCAATAAGTCTTAATGGTGGTGTCAAAGCTACTTTATTATGTAGTTAAGTCACACAGCAGATAACAGTAGCCAGGCCTGAAAAAGTGAAACTGAAGATATAAGACTTACTTTATATAAGCTGGGATCCAGTGCCTTTAAGTAATTAGTAGTACAACAACTTGTTAAAAAAAAGTAATACCATAAAAACTAGATTAAAAATGAATATGCCAATATAAACAGTATTAATGGCATTATTCACATCTGTTACTGAGCTACTGGGTACTTTGCACAAGGGTTGGGTGGATGGCCTAATGGTTAAGGTGTTTGCCTTACAAACACAAGATGCTGGGTTCGAATCTCACAAAGGATAATTGGCTAGGCTTAAAATGGCTCCCAAGGGCAGTTAGCTTAGTACTAATCTATGAACCTATGAGTCATTTGATTTGCTCTTTTTTTTCTGATTTGTCGATTGGTTTGATATAATGATTGCTTTACGATTGCTTTTATGAGTTTCTGAAGAATTTCAGCTAATTATTAATATAATTATCTCTTCAGTGACTTCTCCACTTTTTTCCTCATTAACACATCAACTTTCAGATTGCATGTACTGATGTCTTTGGGTATGATCCCATCCCCCACATTGCTTATATATTGTGCCACCACTGGAAAATTGGTGCAGGTCTTTTTAGCTACACTTTATATTATATACATTTATTTTACTTTTTATTTTGTTTCTCTCCATCTACACAATTATATCCAACATATCTATGACAGCACATTGAGTCATGTAGTATATATGGCATCACCATGCACTCCAATTTGTGAGCTAGCCTGCCAAGGGTCATTTTACCACCTCAAACATCAGCTGCAGAGGACACACCTGCCAGTCCTGCACTGAAGTTTGGGCTGTTATCCATACTGGTAACAGTGGGAGTAAGAGTGACACTCTTGCAATCCTACCAACAGCTGGCCAAAATTGTGAGGGAGTTGATTGACTGATAGCTAGATGCCCAAAATGGCCTTACAGATTACCTCCTCCAGCAGCTCCTTGTGTTCCATCCTCCAACACACTGCCTCTTCTGTCTGAGGCAGGGCCCAGTAATAAGGGATCCCAGATCCTACTGGGTCATTGCAGCAGAGATGGTAGCTGCACAATTCCATCATATCCCTTATCTTGGTGATACCTTCTCTTTTGTGTTTATGCCCACTTTTATTTTTTATCCAGTCCTCCCAAACACCTTTGTCCATACTGTCATTGTCTGATGGCTCCTTCTCCAGTGTGCCTCTCCCTTATTGTCAGCACCTCCCATTTCTGTCCTGTTTATCTGCTATGTTTGTTTGTGTGGCCCTGCTACCTAGCCTGCTTTCCTTACTTATTTCCCCAACTTACATTGTCTCTTTATACAGTGGATATAAAAAGCTTTTTTACATGACATATAGCAAGGATTTTACATGACATCTCTCTTTTGTCTCTTTCTTGCATGAATGATCACAAAGAGCCTATAGAAGACATGTTCATAACTGACATTCTCTGTTTTTTCTTGACTTTCCCTGTGGTTGCACCTCCATAGTATGTACTATTACTGTAAACCCTGCTGCAGCCATGAGTAAGATATTTATTCCTCTTCTCACAATGAATTCTGCCACTCTTAATCTTTTATGAGTTCTGGGCCTCATCACATATACAAGGTAAACAGTGGTTGGTTGGTCATGACCACATTTGCCATGTTTCTAAATCCCAGGGAATGTCTGCTGGAATGATTTTCCTAGCAAACAGGCCAGCACATATTATTGGCAGTAGACAATCCCTCCGAATTGTTTAGAGTGGTGAAGATCAAACTCTAATGGTGCCTACTGGGTCCCCACAGAAACAAACACTGATAATGCATACAACAATGTTTACCTGTTGATATAATATTGGAAAGACATCTGTGTATGTCCAGTATAAATAAAGTATTCAGACTTAACTGCATTACACAAGGAAGTGGAAGGAACACAGAATACATAATAGAATAATTTGTAGACTGATAGTGAAAAGTGTCTTTGTCACACTTTTTTTCTGTAAATACTTTGTCTTTTATAATATATCAATTCTCATTTAACAAAAAAAAAAAAAAAAAAAAAAAACACTAATATGGTTACAATTTGTGCCACTTTTTCTGCTCCATTGACTGCTGGCCATCAGGCCCCTCTTAGACAACTGATACATTTAATTTCCCTTCACTAGAGGGAGAGCTGCCCAAGAGAAAGAATTTTTTTAGGCAGTCATTAGGTGTTTTCTTATTTTTAGGCATAACCATATGATACATACCCAGTAACATATTCCATTGTTTGTGTGCAATTGGCATCGACTTGATTGCATAACTCACTTCAGTAAAAGACGTACCCATTCCATTAGCTGCCTTATGAGAACTTGTGTGTAGATTCTCGTCATCCCCTAGGACAATACCACTAGGACTGGAGTTAAAATTAAGCATATCATACATTAGCCAGTCAGTAAATAAGTCAAATACATATTTGCTATCTGTAAATAAAACATAACATTCCATTTAGGCATATTCAATATTTTTCTTATTATTTCACAGAATTCTAACACAGAAATGTTCATCCTCTTTTTCAAGGACAGATATGAATTCTTTATCTCAATCTTCAGTTTTTAATAACACTTTTTGCAGGTGTATATAGTCAAAGAATCGTGCATGTAATAATTAATTATTAGTAACTTACTTATCTTGATATATATATCTACACACACACACACACACACATATATATATATATATATATATATATATATATATATATATATATATACACACACATATACATATACATACACAGAGAGAGATTAGGATGAGTAAATTACTAATAATCACATGGACAAATATCTTACTCCCATTTAATCTAATACACATATACATATACATACACAGAGAGAGATTAGGATGAGTAAATTACTAATAATCACATGGACAAATATCTTACTCCCATTTAATCTAAAATAATTTAACTTAACTTCAGTTATTCTCTCAGACAATAAAACCAAGTAAAAAGGAAAACAGTTTCATTTTTTGATCAGTTAAAATGAAAAAAAAAATCATACAGTAAGTAGCTGACATAATTTGTCAGAAAAGTGGCTTATCCACCTTACCCATGTGTGCTAACCCTAACCCTACCTCTAGTACTGCCCCCACCTTTAAAGTTGACCCTACACATTAGTGTACTAAATACCCTCTCCACCACTTGGACACACAGATATACACTACAAACAGACCACTACCCAAGAACATCCATCAGTCCTGTTTATTAGTCTTTATCTAACTCTGAACCACAAACACTAGCACACGCTCATGCCCAGTGATAATACGTTTGTACAAATAAAAGATTCAGCAACACTGCCCATTCCCACTCATCCTATGTTCTATGTATCATAACTCTGTTTCTCAAAAAAGTTCCTTTAAAATACTGTCATCCAACAAGAGTAATATAGATCTGGTATCACATATCAAACTAAGACGAAAAAACTCAAAATAAGCTACTAAAGTAGAAAAAAAAACTGGCTTCAGAAAGCAACCAGTAGTTTTAAAGTGCATAAAGCGCTTTCATTTAATAAAATCAAACTTCTTCAGATGCAAACATTCAGTTTTGTAGAGATGAAGTATTTTATGTACATACACACACCCACACACACACACACACACACACACAAATATATATATATATATATATATATATATATATATATATATATATATATATACCTTTTGGTACTATACGCTGTTGTAAACATTCCTTAAAGTATGACATTTCTAGTTGTAATTTTTTAAGTTTGACAAGTTTAGAATCAAAACCTTTCAGCATGTTACCAATACTGTTATTGAGATTAATGTTACCTCCAGCTGGTTGCCCCCATGGTGGATTGTGAACTTCCATAGAAAAAGAGAAATTTCCGTTTAGCCAATCTGTCAGAACGGGAGCCCCAGTAAGCCCCAAGGTATGAATCTCTTGCTGAACCCTCATACAACTCTCAGTTTGCTCCTAGTTGAACTAATGAGCATTGCAAGTTGTTGGTAACACTTTGCTGTTGTACACCATTAGGTTGTAAGTTGTTCTCTGCTGCGTATAAATTAGGTCTAGTTGTTACCTGCACATTGCTGCCATCCTGTTCATGCAGTGTAAGCACAGTGTTACACAATGACACAGACTCATGTAGTTCACAGTGCTGGTTGTCTAAAGATTCCAAACGTGATGTTAGTAATTATATCTGTTTTGCCATAGCTTCAATCAAAACTGTCAGCTCACAGTTTTCCACTCTATCTTGCATTTGAGTGAATAATCTCGGACTACCTGTGCTTCCTGATGGCATAACACACAAACCAATCCGAAAAAACACAAAAGAAAGTACTAAAACAGAAAAAAAAATGGCTTCAGAAAGCAACCAGTAGTTTTAAAGTGCATAAAGCACTTTTTGTTTAATAAAATCAAATGTATTCAAATGCAAACATTCAGTTTTGTAGAGATGAAGTATTTAATGTACATATATACACACACACACACACACACACACACATATATATATATATATATATATATATATATATATATATATATATATGTATAAAATTATATCATTATTTTTTAGCACAGCAGAATTATTTAAAATACATTTTATAGTAATTCCTTATAGGTAACCTTATTATTTCATATATTTATTTGATTTTGTTGTTTAAAGTATACAATACTTTGTTAATAATTGTTTTTAAACCATAGCTTCAATCGTCCTTGTTTATGGATGTCAGCATTGTTTTAGTTTTAAACAGTATTTTTTCATACTGTGTAGAACAGGAAGGGTTAACTATCATTGCTGATGTCATCACAGCATGTGAGCTGACTGGCTCAAGCACTTCCTGATGTTTTATTTAACTAAAACTTGTACCTTGAATGTTTGCATCTGAAGAAGTTTGATTTTATTAAACGAAAAGCGTTTTATGCACTTTTAAACTACTGGTTGCTTTCTGAAGCCGTTTTTATCTCATATTAAACTACTTGGTGTGATTATAGATGACCATCTGAAATTTGATCTCTATCTTTGGTAAGACAGAAAGCATACACATTAGCTAGGCTGGCTCTATAGAGTGAAACACTACCTTAAAGACTCACACTCTATTATATGCCTCATCTATGCTACAAAAAGGTTGCCAAATTTGCAATTAACCAACAACATAGAGCACATCGCTGTCTTTATCTAAAACTAAACTGTCTCAAACTAAATAATGCTCTGTTGTGCTCACAATTAATAAAGCCTTCAGGCTAATAAACAACACTGAAAAAGTCCCATCTCCTCCCTCTGTCCTTCAACCTTACACTGCTAAGTGACCTCTATGCGCCACTGACAAATCATTACTCTCCATAACTTAACCTGACAACAATGCAGGATACTCCCTGTATTCACACTTCATTGCTAATGGCAGGAATACCATCCTAATTCACTTAAGAGCAGTCTGCAGACTGAAAGATTTTAAATGCCAACTGAATCAACACCTAATTGATAAGGACGTCTGAACCTGTACCACCTGTGGTTAAATCGGTACTAATATAACTATATGAATTTGTGCCATAGGTTCATAGGTTCATAGGTTGGTACTAGGCTATCAGCCCTAGGGTCTATACAAGCCTAGCCATAACAATTCCCTGGCTATTTCTTCCCACACTATTTACTTCCCTGGACCCCTGTCTAGCAGGGCGACTGACGTGATCCCCGGGGTGAATTTTCTTTCTCCCATCCAATCGTCAAGGTTCCTTTTGAAGAGGACCAAAGAGGCACTCTGCTTGACATGTATGGGCAATCTATTCCAGAGTCTTGGCAGTCTCTGGGTCAGGAACCTATCCCTCCAGCATGTTTTGTTTATTGTGATGACAAGGTTTAGATCCCTGGAGCGTGTGGCTCTGAGGGATTGGGATTTCTTTAAATGTAGCATGTCCAACAGCTCTGGGTTTGACATGGCCTTGTATGTTAAGCAAAGATCGCCTCTGAGTAGACGATATGCGACAGAGTATAGCTGGAGTTTTTTAAGGCGGTCAGCGTAGGGCATCCGCTTTAGGCCTGTGATTCTTTTAGTGAGGTATTTCTGTGGCCTTTCCAGTTGTTGCAGATGTCTTGAGAGGTACATACCAAATGGGGCATTGTATTCTATAATGGGTCTAATGAGGGATGAGTACAGTGGGACAAGGACCTCCTTTTTTCTGGATGAAAAGCCCTTAGTGATGAGGTGTGCCACATAGAAGGATTTCATGACTGTTGTGGCAATGCGGTTATCGAAGGTGAGACCACTGTCCACCTGTGTCCCTAAGTCTCTTATCAAACTTTCGGTGTTTAGTGTACTGCCACCTATATGGTAATTCACGGATACATGTTTTTTCCCAAAGGGGATAACTATACATTTTTTGGCATTGAGCTTGAGCCCATGGCTCTGGCACCAAGCATCTGTTTCTGTAAGGCCCTTTTGTAGAGTATCCACATCATTTGGGGATTCAATAATGGCTCTCAGTTTGCAGTCATCTGCAAACTTTGTTATCCACAGTCCCTTAGTGTTGGCCTGTACTTCAGAGAAGTAGATGCCAAACAAGAGAGGTCCCAGAACTGAACCCTGAGGTACTCCACTTGTCACTTGTCTGGAGCTGGATTTGGAGTCGGCTACTTTTACAGTGTGGGTTCTATCAGTAAGCCAGTTAGCAACCAATTGGGTGACGTAGGGATTAATGCCCAGCTTAGTAAGTTTATCTATGATTCCAGAGTGGGGGATGGTGTCAAAGGCCTTGGCAAGGTCTAGATAGGCTGTGTGGACCACCTTACCCTTGTCCATGGCTCTGGAGACTGATTCGAAGAAGTCAATCAAGTTCAGGAGACAAGATCGGCCCTTCACGAACCCAAACTGGGTGGGGTCCAGTGTATGAAGGTTGCCAATGTCTTTGTTTATAAGTTCCATGATAATACGCTCCATGGCCTTGCAGATAAGGCTTGTCAGACTGATGGGACGGTAGTTTCTGGGATCCAAGGTGGATCCCTGCTTGTGGAGTGGGATAACTGTAGCTGTGCGCCACTCAGTGGGCATGAAACCTGAGGTGAGGCTATGATTAAACATGACACTTAGGTGAGGTGCTAGTTCATATTGTAGTTCATGTAGTACACAGCCCGGGATGTCATCTGGTCCCACGGATGCTGTATTCTTAGCTTTGGAGAGTGCGTTTTTACCTGTGTGGCCATTATTACCGGAATTTGGCAATCTTCTGGTATTGAGATGGGCCATTTAGGGGGTGAGGGGGGGGGTGAAGTTGGCACTGAATCATTCTGTCAGGATATTGGCAATATCCTTGGGATCAGTATATTTAATGCCATTCTGTTTTAGCTCAGAGTAGATCTGAGCATTGCCATTTAGATTCTTGACATATTTATAGAATGCCTTGTTGTTGTCTTTGGAATCTTTGGCAATTTTATTTTCGTAACTAGCTTTGGAGGATTTTATGAGGGATCTCAGTTTCTTACTGAGGCTGGTAAGGAAGTTTTTTGCATCCTGGGATTTTCCTCTTTTCTGCAACAGTTTCTTCCTTTTGTTGTAAAGTTTGTTTATGGCAGGGGACCACCAGATTGGCTTCTTTTTTTGGATGAGAGCATCTTGGTTCTATTTGGGATGGCACGATTTATGCATGAGTGGATGTGCTCGTACAGTGCCTTAGTGTAGGATTCAGCAGTTGAACTTTCAGCTCCCATCTGCATGGGTGTCATGAAGTTTGTCACTTCTGACTTGAGTAGCATGAAGTTGGCTTTGGAGAAGTTTTTTTATGGAGGTTTCCTTACTGGGGGGGTGGAGGTGGGATGTGGATGTTAAGGGTGATTAGCTTATGTTCAGACGTGACTAACGAGGGGGTGACCAAAGGTGTGGAGCATTGATTTCCCATGTTGGTAATGACCAGGTCTAGGATATTGGAGCCCCTGGTGGGACTATGGATTAGTTGATCCAGGGCATTGGAATTTATGAATTCCAAGAACCGTTGGGCAAAGGTGTTGGTACATGAGTAGCTTTCCCAGTTAATGGCAGGGTAGTTAAAATCATCTAGTATTAGGGTGTTTGTTTCTATCTTAATATTTTCCAGTGAGAATCTTGGGGTATGGTGGGGGATCTGTAGCAAGCTACAATTTGGATTGCAGTCTTTCCTAGTGTTAGTTGCACCTGGAGAATTTCAGATGTATTGTGTTGGGCAACTAGCCTGGTGGTGTGAATATCCTTGGTGAATATTGACACTCCTCCACCTTTAGTGTTTTTGTCCTGCTTTGGTGGCCGAAAATTGTGGTAAGAGTTGTAGCCTGGTATTGCAGGGGTGCGCTTTAGAGCCTTGAACCAGGTCTCAGTTACTGCACAGATATCGATGTTCTCCATTTTTAGGACTTCTAGCATTGAGTAGCATTACCTTCATAACTCTCTGCTGCACAAGTCTTGATGTACACGTATCACAACTACACTCTCCTCTATCATTTCATCTCCTTTATCTTTCTTATGCCTCCTCCATGCCTTCCATCCTTTAAATTGTTTTAATTCTGTCTTATCTTCCTATGTTTTAGATTTTGATCGTCGTTTTAGCAAAAAATATTTGTACATAAAATCTGAGAATGTATCATAATGATGATATAGCAGTCCATATACCTTCCTGTATTTAAAAAAATACATGCGGTGGTGGTGCTGCGGTAGCGTTGTCACCTCATAGCAAGACGTTGTCCTGTTCGATTCTCAGCTAGAGCGTATTCTGTGTGGAGGCATACATGAATGGGGTGTGCCTTCATTGAAGGTTGTGCATCAGGGCTTTTAACCCGGTGCGTAAAAATCCACTACCAATCATTAGCGGACCGGAGTTCTGCTGTGGCGACCTCTAACCGGGAAAAGCCGAAAGACACAAACAAATTCATATTTAACACATGTAACTGTTATTTTTAATCAAAGTTGTCAATTAACTAATATCAGGGGTTCTGAATAATGGAACTGTTGTTCATGGATGAAAATGAAAAGGATGAAATTTTGCAAATGATTCCCATGGTGTATTTCTATTGGAGCTTTTCTTCCTAGGCCCCCAGTGAAAAAGAGCACTGCTTAATCTGACTTTCATGGTAAATAAATAAATAAATTGAATACTTACTCCTCAACAAACACAAACATTTGGACATTTTCTCAGCTTAAAACTTTGTAAGAAAATGTTCTTGCAGCCAAATGTATTGCATTGTTGACTCACAACAAGAGGTTCACCTGTTCTTAGGTTCATAGTTTCATAGGTGTGTACTACACTAATGGCCTGGAGCCTTTATAAGCCTAGCCCATAGGATTATCCTGGCATCATGCCACCCAACCTTAGTTCCCAGTGCCTCTGTCGAGTAGAGCCACTGGAGTGATCCTCGTGGTGAATTTTCTATTTCCCATCCACTCATCAAGATTTCTCTGGAAGGGGTCCAGTGAGGTGCTCTGTTTGACATGTATGGGAAGTCTATTCCATAGCATAGGCAGTCCCTGGGTTATGAACCTGTCCCTCCAGCATGTTCTGTTGATCGTAATAATGAGGTTTAGGTCTCTGGAGCATGCGGTGTACAGAGATTGGGATTTCTTTAGATGTAGCATTACTAACAGAGCTGGGTCAGACATGGCTTTGTAAGTCAAACAAAGATCACCTCTAAATAGGCGATATGAGACAGAGAATAGTGGGAGTTTTTAATGTGTCCATATAGGGCAAGTGTTTAAGTCCTAGGATCCTCTTTGTGAGGTATTTTTGTGGCCTCTCCAGTTGTTGCAGATGCCTAGTGAGGTACATGCCAAATGGGCATTGTACTCAATGACTGGCCTAATGACAGAAGAGTAGAGGGAGACAATGACCTCTTTCTTCCTGGATGCAAAACCCTTAGTAATGAGATGTGCCACATAGAAGGACTTTTTGACCATAGTGGCAATGTGGTGCTCAAAAGAGAGGTTGCTGTCAACCTGTGTTCCCAGATCTCTTATACCTTCTGTGCTCAGTGGACTACCATTGATGCGGTAATTCATGGGAACCAAGTTTTTCCAAAGGGATTGATGACACATTTTTTGGCATTGAGCTTAAGGCCATGGTTCTGACACCAGTCATTGGTCTCAATGAGGCCTTTCTGCAGGATGTCAACATTACTTGGGGGGTTAATAATAGCTCCCAACTTGCAATCGTCTATGAACTTTGTCAGCCAGAGTCCCTTCGTATTGGCCTGGACTTCAGAGAAGTAGATACCAAACAGAGAGGACCCAGGACTGAACCTTGTGGGACTCCACTCGTGACTGGTCGGCAGTCTGACTTGGAGTCAGCTACATTCACACTGTGGGTTCTATCTGTGAGCCAGTTTGCAACCTACCTAGTGATATAGGGATTGATGCCTAGCTTAGTGTGTTTTTCTGTGATTCCTGAGTGGGGAATGGTATCAAAGGCTTTGGCCAGATCAAGGCAGGTTGTATGAACCACCTTGCCTTCATCCACAGCTCTGGTGACTGACTCAAAGAAGTCAACCATTTTGAGCAGGCATGAGCTACCCTTTACAAAACCAA
The DNA here is from genome assembly GCF_019279795.1 of Protopterus annectens. NCBI lineage: Eukaryota > Metazoa > Chordata > Ceratodontiformes > Protopteridae > Protopterus > Protopterus annectens. The sequence continues at coordinate 867,714,463 of NC_056745.1, read as the reverse complement.
ACTGTGTGGGATCCAGAGTTTGAAGATTCCCTATATCTTTGTTTATTAGGTCCATGATGATGTGTTCCATAGCTTTATATATCAGAGTCATCAGGCTAATGGGGCAATAGTTCCCAGGGTCTGTAGTCACTCCTCTTTTGTGGAGAGGGATGACTGTATCAGTGTGCTATTTGGTAGGGATAAATCCTGAGGTGAGGCTGTGACTGAACAGGACTCACAGGTGAGGTGCCAGTTCACTCTGTAGTTCATGTAGAACACAGCCAAGGATATTGTCAGGTCCCATAGAAGCTGTATTCTTAGCCTTGGACAGTGCTGTTTTAACCTGTGCAGCAGTAATACTGGGTGCCTGGGAATCTACTGGTATTATGATTGGTCCTTTGGGGGGGGGTAAAGTTGACACTGAATCTGTCGGCCAGTATATTGGCAATATCTTTTGGCTCGGTATAGGAGGTGCCATTGTGCAGTAGCTCAGAGCAAATCTGGATATTGCTGTGGAGATTCTTTACATAACTATAGAAGGCCTTGTAGTTGTCTTTATTATCTGCTGCAATTCTGTTTTGATAGCTAGCTTTAGAGGATTTGATGAGGGATCTCAACTTTTTGTTGAGGCTGAGAAGGGACCTTTTCCAGTCATGGGACTTCACCTTACTCTGCATCACTTTCCTCCTTCTTTTGTCCAGTTTGTTTATGGTAGGGGACCACCAGATTGGCTTCCTTTTTTTGGAGGAGACCGTCTTGGTTCTATTGGGTATGGTGAGAGCCATGTATCTGTTTACGTGTTCTTACAGTGCATTGGTTATGATTTGGCAGTCATGCAACTATTCTCCATTTTTATGGGTGCCGTGAACTTAGCCACCTCAGATTTAGTAGCCCAAAGTTAGCTTTGGAGAAGTTTTTCATGGGGGTTACCTTTGCGAGGGGTGGGGGGTGGAAGGGATGTGTATTTCCAAGGTGATGAGTTTGTGGTCGGATCTAAACAGGGAGGAGTTGACTATTGGTATAGAGCAACGGTAACCCATGTTAGTAATGACCAGGTCAAGGATGTTGCTACTTCTAGTTTGGGTAAGAACCAGCTGGTCCAGGGCATTGGAATTAATAAATTCCAAGAAATGTTGGGAAAGTGTATTGGTACATGAGTAATTTTCAGAGTTAATGGAGGGGTAGTTGAAGTCACCCAGTATGAGAGTGTTAGGTTGAACCTTACTATTCTCCAGGGTGCTTAGGAATGTGGAGTGTGAGTCTTGGGACATGTTTGGGGACCTATAGTAGGCTACAACCTGAATCACTGTCTTACCTAATGTTAGCTGCACCTGAAGTATCTCTGATGTGTTATGTTGGGCTACCAGTCTGGTGGTGTGCGCATCCTTTATGAATATGGAAACACCACAGCCTTTGGAGCTTTGGTCCAAGTTCTTGGACTGAAAGGTGTGGAATGAGTTATAGCCTGGTAGTGCAGGGGTGCTTTCTGCTGCCTTGAACCAGGTCCCTGTTACAGCACACATGTTGATGTTCTCCATTTTAAGGAGTGCTTTGAGCGAGTGTGTTTTGAGATTTAGACTTCTAGCATTGAGCAGCATGGCCCTCAGATTGCATTTGTTCATAGCTGTTGCGGTGGTAATTTGGACTTTGGAACATCACCTAAAAAGGCACTATAGGGGTGGCAAGAGCCTTGACCAGTATTCGGAAGCACAGGGGTGACAGATGCAGGCTATCTCTGGTAAAGCATCAGGGTCTGTCAGACATTTCATCCCAGGCAGACAGATACTGGATCCCCTTAGAATGACACCAGAAACATAGCCAATTGTTGAAATCAATCATTTTCTGCTTATACTGTGGTATCATTCTGAGTGATGGAAGGATGCTGCTCAGGGCTAGGGTCATACCCACCTGGGCTACATAATACGAGAGCTCCTCCATGTCTCTTTTCATGTAGTCAAGGGAGGTACATCTCAGGTCATTCACAACCACATGTACAATGACAGAGTCATATTTGTACCTGTTGTTGAGGGACCTGAGCGCATGCATTATGTGGTGGATCCTGGCACCTGACAGACAGCTGACTGTTAGTTTCTCCTTTTTCAGCCTACTGATTGGGATATCAGTGTGCCTCACTATCAAGTCACCTATAAGTAGTGTGTTGGGCATGCTGTTTTCCTTAGGGTTTTGGTTGAGTGGCATACTGTTTAGGAGAGTTATGTGTCTCATGATTAGTGTTGTGTTGTGGTGGTTGAGTGCATTTCTGCCTTGGAAGTCTCTGCTATTTGGGTAGATTTTTATTGAGAGCCTCCATGAAGGTTGGTGTTTGGTTTGTGTTTTTATGTGAAGGCAGTGCTAGTGTGTGTTCTGGATGGCTTAAAACCTCAGCTTTGGCTGGCTAAGATCTAGCTGTATTCAACTGGATGTATAATTTTATTGCCTGTTAGTAATTGCAGACTGGGGTAGTCTCATTCATTGGTATCCTGTCACTGCCTATTTAAGTGGTACATTTTGAAATATTTTCTGCTTAAAACCTCAGCTTTAGCTGGCTAAGATCTAGCTGTATTCAACTGGACGTATAAGAGAATTTAAGTACCTTTTATCTGCACTTTTTTCAAATAATACAGCATTTTAATCGATTTATTTCTGTTGCATTGAATATTAACCAAACTGGAAGTTTTGACTCTGTTTTTTCAGTTAGTTCTCCACCCACCCTCCCTGTTTCTGTTTTGGTCTTAATCTTGGTGGCTTTGAAACTGCCCGCCCCTCTTGTAAATTTGTGTTTGGATACTCCTTCTGGGCCCATCCTGCCTCTCCTGTAAGTGGTCTAGACTGTTTATAGGCTTCTGAGACCCCAAGCCTTTCTGTGCTGGAGGGAAGTCTTCTAGCTTAATTTTGTTTCTTAGAACTAGCCTGTTTTCTAGTTTCAGCACTCAAATCTGTTTCTTTGTACTCAGCACTTGTTCAGAACTCATTGTAAGCACTACATAAGCTGCAAATTACTACAACACTCAACTTTCCTCACTTGGCTAGAGGAAAGCAGGTTTTAGTACTTAATAAATAAGCACCTATCCAGGCATGTCTAAGGGTCAGCTCCTGGTGATTTCTCCTGTCTACCAGATGAATCTGGGCATCTTGAGGCAATGCAGCAATTGTTTCATGCACACAGACAACCCTCTCCTCCTCCCACCCAACACTACAACCTGTGAGAGATGCACTTATATAGCCAAACTGGAAGTAAAGCTCTCTTCACCAAGACTGGACTAGACAGTCAAGAGGAGAAGGTAAACAATTGCACCACACCACACTCATCACATAGTCCCTCAAAACCTACACCACCAAAACACACACCTACATTCGCGGTGGCTCTCAATAAAAACCTGCCCAAGCATCAGGGACCTCCAAAGCAGAAACGCAAGCAAACTCCGCCCCCAACACAACCTAAATGACACATAGCCCACAAATTCAGTTTGCCACTCATCCACAGCCCATAAGGCATAACAACGTACCCAACACTCTAGTCATAGGTGACTCTATAGTCAGGCACACTGATGTTCCACTCACCAGGCTAAACAAGGAGAAAGTTACTGTCAGCTGCCTGTCAGGTGCCAGGATCCACCACATAATCCATGCACTTATGTCACTCCACAACAAGTACAAATATGACACTGTCATTGTCCATGTTGGTGTGAATGATCTGAGACATATCTCCCTGGACTACATAAAAAGAGACATGGAGGAGCTCTTCGATCTTGTAGCCCAGACAGGTATAACCCTAGCCCTGAGTAGCATCCTGCCATCACCCAGAATGATACCACAGTACAAGAACAAAATGCTTGACTTCAACAATTAGCTAAGCTTCTGATGTCATTCTAAGGGGATCCAGTATTTGTCTGCCTGGGACGACATGGTCGACAGACCACAATGCTTTGCCAGAGATGGCCTGTACCTGTCGCCCTTGGGATTGTGGATACTGGCTAAGGCTCTTGCCACCCCTATAGTGCCTTTTTTTAGGCAAGGTTCAAATGACAAATTCACCACCGTAACAGGTTCAAGCAAGCAAATTCTGAGGGTAATGCTACTCAATGCTAGAAGTCTAAACCTCAAAATGCACTCACTTGAGGCACTCCTTAAAATGGAGAACATCGACATCTGTGCAGTGACAGAGACCTGGTTCCAGAGAGCACCCCTGCATAACCAGGCTATAATTCATACTACACCTTTCGGCCACCAAACTCGGAATGAAGCACTAAAGGTGGAGGCGTGTCCATATTCATTAAGGATATCCACACCTCCAGGCTAGTTGCACAGCATAATGCATCCAAAATTATCCAAGTGCAACTAACTCTGGGCAAGACCGCAATTCAAATTGTAGCTTGCTACAGACCCCCAGGATTCCCACTCCTCATTTCTTGATACACTGGAAAGTATTAGGGTACAACCCAACACCCTAATAATGGGTGATTTCAACTACCCCACCATTAACTAGGAAAACTACTCATGTACCAAGTCTTTTGCTCAACGTTTTCTGGAATTCATAAATTCCAATGACTTGGATCAACATATTCACACCTCTACCAGGGGCAGCAATATCCTAGACCTGGTCATTACCAACATGGGCAACCCATGTTCCACAGCAGAGGTCAATTCCTCATTGGTCGGATCCGACCACAAGCTAATCACCCTAAGACATCCACATCCCACCCCCACCCCCAATTAGGGAAACCACTATAAAAAATGTCTCCAAAGCCAACTTCACACTTCTTAAGACAGAAGTGGCAAACTTCATGACACCCATGCAGACGGACAATAGAGGTATGACTGCTGAATCCTAAACAAATGCACTTTATAAGCACTTACACAAATGCATGGATCATGCTATCCCTAATAGAACCAAGATGCTATCCTCCAAAAAAAGGAAGCCAATCTGGTGGTCCTCTGCCATAAACAAACACTACAACAGAAGAAAGAAACTGTTGCAAAAAAAAGTAAAATCCCATGACAGGTGGAAATCCCTAGTCAATCTCAGTAAGAAGCTGAGATCCCTCATAAAATCCTCCAAAGCTAGTTACGAAAATAAAATTGCTACTGACTCTAAAGACAACCACAAAGCATTCTATAGCTAAGTCAAGAATCTCAATGGCAACACTCAGATCTGCTCGGAGTTACAGCACAATGGCACTAAATATACAGAGCCAACTGATATTGCCAACATCCTAGCAGATAGGTTCAGTTCTAACTTTACCCCCCTCTCACCCCCCTAGAGGGCCCATCTCTATACCAGAAGAATGCAAAGTTTCTGTAATCACGGCTGCACAGGTAAAAAACACACTCTCCAAAGCCAAGAACACAGCATCCATGGGACCTGACAATATCACAGGCTGTGTTCTACATGAACTACAGAATGAACTGGCACCCTACCTAAGTACCATGTTCAATCATAGCTTCACCTCCGGCTTTGTGCCCACTGAATGGCGCACCATGACAGTTATCCCACTCCACAAAGGGGGAGCCACAATGGACCCTGGGAACTACCTTCCCATCAGCCTGATGAGCCTGGTCTGCAAGGCCATGGAACGTATCATCATGGAACTCATAAACAAAGACATTGGTATTCTCCAAACTCTGAACCCTACCTAGTTCAGATTGGTAAAAGGCAGATCATGTCTCCTAAACCTGACTGACTTCTTCGAAGCAGTCACCAAAGCCATAGATGAGGGTAAAGTGGTTCACACAGCCTATCTAGATCTTGCCAAGGCTTTCGACACCATCCCCCACTCTGGAATTATAGATAAGCTCACTAAACTAGGCACAAATCGCTATGTCACAAGATGGGTTGCCAACTGGCTCACAGGCAGAACCCAAACTGTGAAAGTGGCATACTCCAAATCCAACTTCAGACCAGTGACAAGTGGAGTACCACAGGGTTCAGTCCTGGGTCATCTCCTGTTTGGTATCTACTTCTCTGAAGTACAGGCTAACACAAAAGGTCTTTGGCTAACAAAGTTTGCAGATGACTGCAAACTAGGAGCCATAATCGAAACTCCTAACGATGTAGACATACTACAAAAGGGCCTCACTGAGGCAGATAACTGGTGTCAAAGCCATGGCCTGAAGCTCAATGCCAAAAAGTGTATTGTCAACCCCTTTGGTAAAAACTCTGTACCCACGAACTACAACATAGCTTGTAGTCTACTTAATGCCAAAAACGTGATAAGAGACCTTGGGACACAGGTGGACAGTAGTCTCTCCTTTGATAATCACAACATTGCCACAGTGGTCAGGAAATCTTTCTACGTGGCTCACCTCATCACAAAAGGTTTCTCAGCCAGAAAAAAAGAGGTCATTGTTCCCCTCTACACATCACTCATTAGACCAGTTATAAGAGTACAGCGCCCCATTTGGTATGTATCTCACAAGACATCTACAACAACTAGAAAGGCCACAGAAATACCTAACAAAGAGGATTACTGTCCTCAAACAGCTGCCCTACGCAGACCGTCTAAAAAAACTCCAGCTTTACTCTGTCACATATCCCCTATTCAGAGGTGATCTCTGCCTAACATACAAAGCTATGTCAAACCAGAGCTGTTGGACATGCTCCACTTAAAGAAATCCCAATCCCTCCGAGCTACACACTCTAGGGACCTAACCCTTGTCACCACAATAAACAGAACATGCTGGAGGGATAGATTCCTGTCCCAGAGACTTCCCAGACTCTGGACAGACTACCTATCTATGTCAAATAGAGCTCCTCATTAGCACTCCTCAAGAAAAATCTTGATGATTGGATGGGAAATAGGAAATTCACCCCCAGGAATCACTTTTGTGGCTCTGTTCGACAGGGGCACAGGAAAATATTTTTTTGGGTGGCAAAAGCCAGGGTACATTTTTGGCTAAGCTTATACAGGCCCTAGGGACAATAACCTAGTACCTACCTATGAACCTATGAACCTATGGCTATGTTTTCCATGTGGTGTGGTACAAATGTTGACCTTCTCCTATTGACCAGCTATTCTGGTCTTGGCTGGAGAGTGCGTGGCTTCCAATTTGGATATATAAGTGCATCTCTGACAAGTCTGAGTGTTGGGAGGTAAGAGGAGAGGGTTGTTGGTGTACATGAGGCAGTTGCTACATTGCTTCAGGATGCCCAAGTTCACCAGGTTAATAGGAGAAAGCACAGGGTACTGACCTTTAAACATGCCTGGAAGGGTAGGCATTAATAATAAGTACTTGAGCTGTTTCCTTGTAGAATATTTAGTGCTGGTAGCACTTTTGTGTGCTACAATAATTGCTACAAGAAGTCTGGTAAAGTTCTACACTAATAAGCTAGTAAAAGTGAAGGAAAGGAGAGAACTAGGAGATCTAAGGGAAAAATTGAAGAGCAGACGTAGGCACCACTCAGAAGCTTACAAACAGTCCTGGATACAGCAAATCTATACCTTGACTAGACTAGATACAGGAAAGGCAGGAAACAAGTGCAAACGCGGGCTTTTAAACCAGAAAGTTGAAAGAGATAGAAAAACTGTCCAAACAGCCAATAAACTACAATTTCTGGTCCAGAAACCACTCCTCTTTTGGTAAGATAGGTTACCTAGTGCTTACCACTCCCACTGATAAGCTAGAAGGCTTCCCTCCAACACAGAAAGGCTTGGGGGTCTCAGAAGCTTACAAACAGTCCTGGATACAGCAAATCTGTATCTGTACTAGACTAGTTACAGGAAAAGCAGGAAACAAGTGCAAACATGGGCTTTTAAACCAGAAATTTGAAAGAGCTGAAAAAACTGCCAAACCAGCCAATAAACTACAACTTCTGGGCTAGAAACCACTCCTCTTGTGGTAGATAGGCTGCCTAGTGCTTACCACTCCCAGAGATAAGCTAGAAGACTTCCTTCCAACACAGAAAGGCTTGGGGTGCTCAGAAGCTTACAAACAGTCCTGGATACAGCAAATCTGTATCTGGACTAGACTAGTTACAGGAAACACAGGAAACAAGCTTAGATTTTTTTTTTAAGAAAAGCAGCTAAAACAGCACTAAAAACTATTTTAGTGCAGTGCTAGCTAGCACACTTGAGTGTGTAGCAGTATTAAAGCAAATACAGTTTAAATAAATGCAATTTATTCAAACTGTATTCTGAACTGAATTCAATTATTGTTTTATTCAACTCTGAACAGTCACAATTGCCAAACAATATGCTTATCAGCTGAGGAGCACATGCAGTCAGAACACAAGGAGGTTCTAGCAAAGTTTTTTTTTTAAGTAAAGTGGAAAGAGAGAAAGCAGGAACAGAAGATAATTCAAGGTTAAAAACTTAAGTGGGTTGGCCTTCTCAAATGTTCTGTCTGTATTAGGTAGAATGAGCTAATGACACTAGACTGGGAGGAGTGTCCGAGTAGGAGTGGGCAACTGCAAAGCCAACAGGTATAAGAACAAGACACCAATAGGGAGGGGAGTGGGAAACTATTATAGACACTAGCTGCACTATTTGGCAGAAAACACTGCATACATTTTTATCACAGCAGAAAAACAGCAGTGGGACACTAAATGAAAGTTTTAAACAGATAAAGGAGCAAGGAGACTCTAGAGAATGCTTTTAACTGTAAACAAATCATGTGTATGAGACACTCCTTGGCAGGAAATCAGAACAAACAAACAGCAGGCCTCTATCCAGACTATGCTACCTTACTAGAACATGGAAACCTCAGAAAAATGCACAGAAAAGCACAGATAGAGCACTCACAAACAGAAAATACAAATGTCAGTATGAAAAAGCAGTTTACAGTTAAGTTATTCAGTAAAAATGCAATTACAGTAATGAAACACTATCTAGCAATGAAAATACAATTGAAACAGTATAAAACAGTACACAAATGCAGTGAAATAGTAAAAAAAGCTTTATAACAGTGCAAAATGGAGTAGATTAGCTGTATAGCACAATTATAAGCATTAAAGAAGTGCAATTCAATAAAATAAATGTAAGAAATAACTTATTCTGCTCTTGGAGTCTTAGGGAATTTCTATTTTGTCCCACTGATGAATCACTGCTCCACAGCCTGGTAAATACAAGCACAGCCTCCTGCAGACATAGGGTTTAAATACCTGAAAGGATGGAAGAATCTAGAAGTTACCCAGTCCTGCTAGTCGCTGCTCTTTCAACCAATCACTCATGCTACAGAAGGTCAGTAAACCCTGTCACTGTCAATAATAGAGAAGATAAGACACTATCAGCAGAAGATGGCTGCCAGAAACACATGAAACTCAACAAACAAAATGACCAGGCCTGGATAAGAGCAGGCATATATCCAGACTATGCTACCTGACTAGGACACAGAAACCTCACAATAAATGCATAGAAAAGCACAGATGGAGCATGCACAAACAGAAAATACAACTCTCAGTATGAAAGAGCAGTTTACAGTTTAGTAATTCAGTAAAAATACAATTACAGTAATGAACACTATTACAGCTACTAGCTACACTATTAGGCAAAAAACACTACAGAAATGTTTATCACAGCAGGAAAACAGCAGTGAGCCACTAAATGAAAGTTTTAAACAGATAAAGGAGCAATGAGACTCTAGACAATGCTTTTAATTGCAACAAATCAGTTATATGATACACTCATTGGCAGGAAATCAGAACAAACAGCAGACCTCTATCCAGGCTATGCTACCTGACTAGAACACAGAAACCTCAGAAAAATGCACAGAAAAGCACAGATAGAGCACTCACAAACAGAAAATACAACTGCAAATATGAAACAGCATTTTACAGTTAAGTAATTCAGTAAAAATGCAATTACAGTAATGAAACACTATCTAGCAATAAAAATACAGTTATAACAGTACACAAATGCAGTGAAATGGTAAAAAAAGCTTTATAGTAGTACAAAATGTAGTAGATTAGCTGTATAGCACAATTATAAGTGCTAAAGGAGTGCACTTCAATTAAATAAATGTAAGAAATAACTTATTCTGCTCTTGGAGTCTTGGGGAATTTCTGCTTTGTCCCAGTGATGAAACACCACTCCACAGCCTAGTAAATACAAGCATAGTCCCCATGCAGACACAGTGTTTAAATACCAGAAAGGATGGAAGAATCTAGAAGTTACCCAGTCCTGTTAGTCCCTGCTCTTTCAACCAATCACTCATGCTATTGAAGGTCAGTAAACCCTGTCACTGTCAATAATAGAGAAGATAAGACACTATCAGCAGAAGATGGCTGCCAGAAACACAGGAAACTCAACAAACAAAATGACCAGGCCTGGATAAGAGCAGGCATATATCCAGACTATGCTACCTGACTAGAACACAGAAACCTCACAATAAATGCACAGAAAAGCACAGATGGAGCATGCACAAACAGAAAATACAACTCTCAGTCTGAAAGAGCAGTTTACAGTTTAGTAATTCAGTAAAAATACAATTACAGTAATGAACACTATTACAGCTACTAGCTACACTATTAGGCAAAAAACACTACAGAAATTTTTATCACAGCAGTGAGCCATTAAATGAAAGTTTTAAACAGATACAGGAGCAATGAGACTCTAGACAATGCTTTTAACTGCAACAAATCAGTTATATGATACACTCATTGGCAGGAAATCAGAACAAACAAACAGCAGACCTCTATCCAGGCTATGCTACCTGACTAGAACACAGAAACCTCAGAAAAATGCACAGAAAAGCACAGATAGAGCACTCACAAACAGAAAATACAACTGCAAGTATGAAAAAGCATTTTACAGTTAAGTAATTCAGTAAAAATGCAATTACAGTAATGAAACACTATCTAGCAATAAAAATACAGTTATAACAGTACACAAATGCAGTGAAATGGTAAAAAAAAGCTTTATAGTAGTGCAAAATGTAGTAGATTAGCTGTATAGCACAATTATAAGTGCTAAAGGAGTGCACTTCAATTAAATAAATGTAAGAAATAACTTATTCTGCTCTTGGAGTCTTGGGGAATTTCTGCTTTGTCCCAGTGATGAAACATCACTCCACAGCCTGGTAAATACAAGCACAGTCCCCTGCAGACACAGTGTTTAAATACCAGAAAGGATGGAAGAATCTAAAAGCTTGAATTGCTACCCAGTCCTGCTAGCCCCTGCTCATTCAACCAATCAATCATGCTAGACAAGGTCAGGAAACCATGTTACTCTCAATAACAGAAAAGACAAATCACTATTATCAGAAGATGGCTGCCAGAAACACAGGAAACTCAACAAACAAAACAACCAGGCCTGCATAACAGCAGGCCTCTATCCAGAATATGCTACCTGACTAGAACATAGAAACCTCACAGTAAATGCACAGAAAAGCACAGACAGACCACTCACAAACAGAAAATATAACTCTCAGTATGAAAGAGCAGTTTACAGTTCAGTAATTCAGTAAAATGCAATTATAGTAATGAACACTATTACAGCTACTAGCTACACTATTAAGCAGAAAACACTACAGAAATGTTTATCACAACAGAAAAACAGCAGTGAGCCACTAAATGAACATATATATGTTATCAACAAGAAGAGTAGCATTAATGCTTTGGCCAAACATGTAAGTAATCCTGATGTGTCACATACTTTCAAGTTCTTGGTTATTGGGAGAACTTATGCAAACATTAGAGGGGATGACCTAAGCAATACAAATGAAGAATTAGAAGCCAAGTGGATAGTGAGACTAAGGGCAGATAATGGCCATGGATTGAATGAGTATCTTCCATTATGGCCAAAAATGAAGTCCAGACAACTCCTCAGATAGATGTATTTAAGTGAAGCTGCATAGGAAAGTTTTAACTTTCATGTTGAAACCGACATATATATTTTTCATTTATTTTTTATTAATAATAATATTTTATTTCCATGTATGTGCTTTCTATATGTGCATTTGGAAGCCTGGAGTGTATTTTTAAAAGTGTATATAGTGCTTAAATGGCATCAAGTATTTAATGAGTTTTGAGAAAGCATTGGACATTTTAAGTCATGTGCTTTAATAGGTTGTGTATATATTAGGGGGATTGGTTGTGTTATTTTATACAATTTAGTTAACACTGGAAGAAGTGGGGTTACCCATGAAAGCGCTTGTGTGTATTTATTAAAATTATCTGTAATGGATCCTGAAGCTGTCTCCGAGTCCTGTTGTTTCTTTTGGAGTTTTGGACTTTCTTGCTATACAGGACAAGTGAGGTTAAGAGTGCTGGTGGCTGTTGTTGGCTTTGTTCTTATTATTTTGTTGCCACCTTAACTCTTGATTTTATGGCTGAAGGACAAGATTTAGTGGAATTGGACTATAATCCTATGGGGTTGCAACATAAAGGTATGGGCTCACTGAATCCTTTGCTAAAAGTTATTAACTGTATGTTGAATCCATTGTTGGACTGTAATATGGAAGAGCCTGAAATGGAAACAGCAGCACTAGACCTTGTTACCCTTAAAATGAAGCTGCTAATTATAGAAAAAAGATTTATTTAAAATGAAACGTTCGCAATTTGAAATGTTTCACATGGAAGTATGCATTCTAGAGGGCATAGTTCAGAGAGCGCTTTGTATATAAAAAAATGCCCTCAAACATGAACTGTGAAAAGGAACTGTTAGTAGAATGGCAGAAAGTGAACTTAGCAACTAGCACTTTGTATATTAAGCTGCTGATTGCAGCAGCTGAGAGAGAAATGCAAGCTCTAACATTGTCTGTGGAAACCAAATATGCAGAGTTGTTTTCCTTGTATGATGCTCAATTGGTTGCAAATACCTGATGGAAGTTTTAGATACACTATCAGCTTTTGAACGTAAGCTGATTAGACAAAAACAAGGAAAATAATACGTGCCCAGAGAGACTTTGAGCTGGGGCAGGCTTTTGCCTGGAACAGGTTCACTGATAGCAGAACGAAATCTACTAATCTACAAACTGTCTCCCAGAGTGATTCAACCAATGACTGACTGAACATTACAGTGATAGACAACTTGGAACCACCTATAACTATTTTTTGTGATGAGATTACTTCCAACGGCACTGTTGAGTGCATAGTAAGTGGCACGGAATCATTTTTACAAAATAAACAGCAGCAAGCTGTGTCCAATGAAACAGGAGCTAGAAAAAAGACTTTTCAAGTACAAGCTCTTGTTCACCAGCAAGCCGATGATGTGTCTTTTTCTTTGACAATGAGCCAGACATCTAGGATCCATTTAGAACAGAGGAAGTTGCTATTCCCACTACTAGTGAGAGAGTTAAACATTGCATAAGGCCTGCGGTCGAGAGAGAGAGAAGCCAGAGCAGGCAGGAATGAAAAATGGAAGGACAAATAATGAACCAGGGCAATATCAAGAAAGCTTTCTTCAAAGAAAGCTAGTTTGGAACTTATCATGGCATGAGCTAACTGAAGATGAGATAAATGTAGTACAGAAAGGTCTTACATACATTCCTACCAGGTACACATATTTAACAGATGCTGTCTTTGATATTAAACTGTTTACTCATAATTTGATGCTTAAACTAATGTATAATGATACAGAAAATGTCTCTAATAGCAATGTTTTTAAAAAACTAGTTTGTATGTACCTCCTTAAACCCCCTTGTTGAGGGCTTTTAAACAATTGTGTATCAAAATTTTTTTATAAAGTTGCTGCTAGCAATGGAAAGATATATAAGGGACATTTTAATTTATCTAAAAATGAGTATTATGCTTTCAAAAATCTGCAGAATAATCATGAAATAGTCATAAGACTGGTCGATAAAGGCAGCCCAATAGTTGTCTTAGACACAGATATGTATAACAGAGCCATGTATAACATGCTGACTGATGGCAATTTTTATGTAAAAATTAATCACTTTCAAGTTAAGCAGAAAACTATTAAGGTGTCTAACAAATTGAAAGAGCTATACATGAATGGGTGTATTGATGAGGAATTATATGGGCATTTGATAGTCACACATCCTACTACTTCTATCATTCAAGGACTACCAAAAATTCATAAAAATATTATCAATCCCCCTATGCGGCCAATAGTCTCTGGAAGGAATTGGAGTACTGAACCGGCATTGATATACTTAGAAATATTCTTCAGGCCTATGATAGATAGTGTGGAACATATTCCCAAAGATACTGAACATTTTTTGATTTTTTTTATATATATATATATATATATATATATATATATATATATAAATGAGATTCTGAGTTAATGAAGGGGGTTTATCTGGTGACTCTAGATGTAGTGTCCCTATTCACAGTGATACCTAATGATGTATGGATAGAGAGCATCTGTGAGCTTTTTAAAGATGAGTTTCAGTCAAAACCACATATTAAGGAAAGAATGTGTCAGCTGTTAAAGATAGTTCTGGAGAATAATGTTTTCTTATTTGGAGAAGACTTTTATTGGCAGTCTAATGGCAGAGTTATGGGCACGTCATGTGCCACTAGCTCTGCCAATGCTGTAATGCCCGTATGGGAAACTAAGTATGTATTACATGGTCCTTTCTAAGATAAAATACATTTTCTGAAGAGGTTTGTAGATGACCTCTTTATTTTGTGGAAGGGCACTAGTGATGAAATGTTGGAGTTTTTATAGTATATAAATCACAGTACCAATTTTCTGAGTTTTACACATACTTTTTCCTTAGAGGCAGACAACTTTTTAGATGTAACTGTCAAAAAGAAAAGAGATGGCTCTGTTATTACTAAGTTACATAGAAAGGAGTGTTATGTCATTCATCTTTTTGTGAAAGATAGCATGCACCCTCCTTTTATTTTAAAAATGTTGTGCACGATGAGATTTATAGGGCTTCTAGATTGAATGTAGTTGTAGAGGATTTTAGTCAGCAGACTGAGAAAGTCAGTAATGAATTGAAAGAAAGAGGATATGAAGTCAGACACATTGAAATGAGCATCAAAGAGGTTAGAGAGCTAAGGGATTCCAAAGCTAGACCGAGAAAAGGGATTCAGGAGAAGGGAGTAGAAAGAAAGACTAAGATAGAATGAAACTTAGAGTGCCTTCTTTTATTCTAGTGATGCACAGTAATAAGAAAGCACTGGGATATTTTGAAAGTAGATAAAAATATCATCAGATTAATAGATGATAAACCCAGCTTTTCTCTGAAAAATCATAAGTCCTTGAAAAGGCAGTTATGCCATCCCAGGCACAACAAGGAAGAATGGACCACTAGATCCAAAGGGGAGAGAGGCACCAAGAAGTGTGGTAGATGTTCATACTGTAAGTATATAGATAACAGCTATAAATTTTAACATCCAGACCAGCATAGGACCTATGAGTTTAGTATATCAGCAGCTTGCAACACCGAACATATTGTTTATTTGGCTCTTTGCATGGAGTGTCATAAGTTCTATGTAGGTAAGACAGACACACCTTTAAAAAGTAGGGTACGTAAACATATATATGCTATCAACAAGAAGAGTAGTATTAATGCTTTGGCCAAACATGTAAGTAATACTGATGTGTCACATACTTTCAAGTTCTTGGCTATTTGGAGAACTTATGAAAACATTAGAGGGGTGACCTAAGCAATGCAAGTGAAGAATTAGAAACCAAGTGGATAATGAGACTAAGGGCAGATAAGGGCCACGGATTGAATGAGTATGCCTCATTACAGCCAAAAATTGAAGTCCAGACAACTCCACAGATAGATTTATTTAAGTGAAGTTGCATAGGAAAGTTTTAACTTTCATGTTGAAAACTGACATATATATTTTTCATTTATTTTTTATTATTAATAATAATATTTTATTTCCATTTATGTGCTTTCTATATGTGCATTTGGAAGCGTGGAGTGTGTTTTTAAAAGTGTATATAGTGCTTAAATGACATCAAGTATTTAATGAGTTTTGAGAAACCATTGGTCATTTTAAGTCATGTGCCTAAATAGGTTGTCTATATATTAGGGGGGTTGGTTGTGTTATTTTATACTGTTTATTGACACCTGAAGAAGTGGTGTTGCCCACGAAAGCGCTTGTGTGTATTTATTAAAATTATCTGTACTGGATCCCGAAGCTGTTGCTGAGTCCTGTTGTTTCTTTTGTTGTTTTGAAAGATGTATAACCAACATTTGCTGTGTGGATTCTTTAAGTGAGCCAGTTTGTAATCCAAAAATAACATATGGGTTGAAGTTTAACTTAATGGGTTTATTAATAATATTTGCATAAGAAATGTTTAGAAAGGTACTGGACAAGTCTAGATAAGTGGTATGTTGAGTCTAACCCTCATTCAGTGATTTGTAACTATTGTGAAAAAACATCTATCTTGCAGGAGGCATAATTTACCTTTAATGAAACCAGAATGATTGTGATCTAGGGTCTGAAAGATGCCTATGTCCTCCCTGAGGTTGCCTTAGGACACCTGCATTATTCTTTGACAGGTGTACCGCCCCAGTCAAACTGCCCACCTGACACTGTCCCTGGAGCAGTTCACGTCCAGGTGCTTGGAACCAGATGCCCCAGTGGGGCTCATGCCCTGCCTCACTGAGTAAGTGAAAAAACATAAGAGTAGTGGCATTTCACCAGCGGCCGAGGCGTTCCACTTATTCTACATCTCATGTCTCTTCACAGTGCCAGACTAGAGTTAAGCTCAACAGGGTTTTCTTTCCATGCTGATTCTGCCAAGCCCAAACCTTGGCTGTGGTTTTGCTAGATAGTAGGTAGGGACAGTGGGAATCTTGTTCATCCATTCATGAGTGTCACTAATTAGATGATGAGGCATTTGGCTACCTTAAGAGAGTCATAGTTACTCTCGCTGTTGACCTGCTTTTCATTGAATTTCTTCACTTTGACATTTATGAGATCTATTAGGATGCATTCATGTCCCTTCAAATAATGGAGGTGATCCTTATGAGTCGATAGCCACCAGGATCAAAAGTAAAGTAATGCTACTGCACTGGCACAACTATCAACATTCTCTAAGTCTCTGGTTTATAATCAGTGCTGTGGCTTAGGCTGAAGACCTTTAACAGCGTCTGAGCTAAAATATGCTTTGCATTATCTAGAAGGGAACCAGATCTGTGCTTAGGATCCATACAACAGTTCTTGACTATCAACATGGCTGTCAGATCATGATTCAGAGTGATTTGAGTGATTTGTGGGGGGGATTACATGTTTCCTGTGCATAAATAAACACACTACCTGAATTTTTTTAACTCAGTACCATTAGCTTTATGGATCACTAAAGTCTAGCGATGAGCTCTCTCCTATCTGTTTCATGACTCATACTACCTGTGATCCCAGATTGTCACCCATAAATATTAATTTGTTATATACATTCAGTGATTCATTCATTCATTCAATCAGCTCATTCATTTCTCTGATTACCTGCTTAATCCTGTTCAGGTTTCCATGGCAGCCATTGCAAATCCTGACACTCAGTGGGACAAGTTGGAAAAACTAATCCTGGATGAGGCAATACCCTATTGCAAGACATACATACACACACACACACACACACACACACACACACACATATATAATATATATATATATATATATGGATTCCCTTCATGAGCTCAGAGTTTCAAAACTTGAAACTGCAAATGGTTGAGACCATAAGATCGAAGTGTTGAAACTTCTAAGGTTTTGAATGGAGACCGCCGTATAGCGCAGAATGGGAAATGTATAATTTTCCTCACTTTAGTGTAATCTCAGAGTTGGTATATTAGTTGGTATATTTATTTAGCAGGGGGTGTGGGGGATGCAGGAGGGCTCCCCCCTGCAAAAATGTAATTTTTTTTGTCTGTTTTATTTTTTATTACAATTTTGATGTTTCAAAACTTCGATCTTATGGTCTCAGTCATTTGCAATTTGAAGTTTTGAAAGTTAATACTCACAGGAACTTACAATCACTCTTAACATGTGTAATCACACACACCCCCCCGCACACACACACACACACACACACACACACACACACACACACACACACACACACACACACACACACACACATGTATGCATGCACAAATGCATATAAGCAACCCTCCACTCACACACACACACACACACACACACACACACACATACACACACGCACACACCCACACACATATGCATATACAAATGTATACAAGCATGCATGCACACACACATAAAAACACACACTCACACACACACACACGCACACACACTCACATACAACATGCACAATCTCAGGAGGAATGCAGACAGGCAGGGAGGATGTGCAGAGTGCACAGAGAAACACACAAAGGCACTCCAGCTGATACCCTAACTGCAGAGTGAAGTACTGCAAAGAAGTGATACCTGTGTTATACCCTGTATTATATACATTTTAGCATTGAAAACACAAGTGTAATTGATTTAATTTGCACCATTTCCATGTAATAACTAATATTCTTTTTGATGTTTATTGGTCTTAAACTCTGAGTGTCTAGTTTGCTGTCACACATGGTGGTCATATATTTCTTTTTTATCTCATTATACATCTTTACTCTTGTAGCCTTAATGTTCATTGAAATCCCAACATCAGCAGTATAGAAGGTAAAGCCCTGACTATGGCTTTTTCTATTCTGAGTTCAAATGATGACACTGGTAGGGGATTACAGATATACCTATGTAGGCTAATGGCTGGTATATGTTTAAGTGAGGGTCAGTTGATGCCACAGGCAGGGTAGGACAGATATGTGTATTGGGGGGAGGGGTTTGTCTGCAATCCGGTGTATGCCATGGTGGCGATTAATATATCTCCTCCTAATTACAAGGCAGTCTATGTGAGAATGGTATCGGGGGGGGGGGTAAATGGGATGAAGTGAGTCTTGTCTTGATGCTGTCTTCATCCTTGTTCTACCCTACTAGGGATCCATTCTCACAAATAACCCCAGATGTAATTCCTCTTCCTCAACTCTCACCTCATGGAATTGGGGGGTGTGGCAGGTTTAGAGTCGAAACATCTTAGAAGTTATTTTTAGAGATAAAGACCATAAAGCTATTCTTTCCCTGGAGAGTGAGGGTTCACTAGCAGTGGCAACCAGTATTCAGTTGATGACAACTCCTTAAGTACAGATGAAAGAAAGAAATGTGCCTATGGAGCCGGCCGGACATCATCAGTGATGTTTAACACAGGGTAAGGAAACCAAAAACTGGCAGATAAAAAAATAAATACATTTATGAAATAGCATTAATCTTCTTTAATTAGTATGTTTCTCCCATCTGTTAGACTGAAGACATTACATATTCATTCAATTAATCAAAGATACACCTTTTCCCAGATATATTAAACCTCCTTAGTTTTTTATTTCATTGTGCTAACTAATGGTAAAGGACTTTTGTATAATACATATTTTTCTAATCAAGACACAAAGCTCCACATTACCTGCATTAAAGTGCAGTGTATATAATTTAATCCTGCCTTTTTTTTACTTAACTTCTCAAGCACTCCTAAACATATCACTAGCATTAAAGATTGTCTCAAAGTAGAAAATGCTGCATTAATGGCCTCACTTTTCCTGGAGAGCTCTCTCATGCATTGCAATGAAAAAGAATCTTTAGCATTTGTATAGCTGCTTTGAAGTCATTTAGTCATACTTTTACTTGACAATGTTTATGTTATAATTCTGAAATGTAATTAAACTTCCTTTGCAATTTGTCTGTAATGCCATTCGACCGACTTAAGTATTGAGTTTTGTTTTGACAGGCTATGTTAAAATTGTCCTTGCTCAGTGTTCCTTTTTCCTTGAAAACTGAAATCTGGAAATAATAGTTAATGGTGTTTAATTAGGTCTCAGCATCACAGCACTGTAATTTGAATGTCATGTTAAAAGTAGATTCCATCTTACATGAAACACAGCTCTCTGGATATAAGGAAAACAAATGTTTTAATAAAATGAAGTCAGATCTCTTGACTATGAACTGAATTTCCCAGAAAGAATGGATGTACTAACTAGTGGATATCCTGTATAAGAAGAAAAGTCAGTGTATTAAGAAGCATGCAAAGAAGTCCTTACTAGAATGGTGGAAGTTGTCTGCAGTCCACATTTAGTATTGAAAACACATTGTCAAAATTTGAAAATGTTTTACACTGTGCATTGGATTAATATAGGTGATATATGACAGTTATATCTGACCAAGTGCCATTGTTGGGGTTGATTTTTCATTAAAAGTCCAGAGCAAGAGAAAAGAGCCACTGTAAGGTGACATAGTAGTCTTTATCTGGCTACACATGTAGCGGTTCTATGAAGCAGCAAATGACAAATGCTCCAGGGGAAAAAAAAAGATGACTGAAGGATAATTAGGTCATTATGCATTAGGCCAAGACATAAACTTCCAAGAAAGCAAACTAATTATATACATGTAGTATCACACACATCATTTTAATTATCACAGGTTGTTTTGCAGCTGTCTGTTGCTATAACTGCTACCTTTTTTAATATAAATTACCAATTGGCTTGAGAAAAGTAATTTTGCAAGACTCAGTTCTGTCTGAGCCTGACAAATACTTGTTGGTCTGAAGAATTTTTTTTAGGATGATGGAGATGGAGTTTTGCCTCCTGATGTGGCCAAATATGCCCTATAGTGATCGATTCAGCTGCACTGTAACCTAATTTTGAAATAGAAGTATGTTTGTATTCATTTGAAATCATCATAATGGTATTCATAAGAACTGTCTATCACTATTATTTTGTGCATATTGTATCCTTAACAAAACCTACTTAATATGTAATTATTATCACATTCACTGCATTGTCTTTTTTCTGTCTATCTTCCTTAGCATAACAAGGTTAGTGTCACTGAAAAAGGCCACAAGTAGTCCAGCACTCTGTGTTGGACATTAACCAAAGAGCCAGATTATCTCAGCTGTGTGAGTTACATAAAATTTACCCAATGCACTTTCTTTCATGCACCTGGAAGAATAGGATCTTCACTGTTATATATTACAATCTGAAATAGGCTGTTGAGGGATAACATTTAAAACATTTGGAAATGTATTTATGTATTAAACACTTTCACTACAAAAGCTAAACGATACACATGAGCATCTGAAACATAAATATATCTGTATAAATACTATGCATGAAAACTATTTCTTTATGAACAACACCCATAGAGGAGTAGAAGAAGGATTAATTTTAATCCACAATGTAAAAATGTATTTTAACATGTATGCAAAGATCCTGATCTGTAGTATACACTGGGAATGAGTGCCCCATATCATGTAAATATATTGCATTTCATATGGAATTAAGTTATTTTCTCTGACTTGTGTTTACTTGTCTTAAAGTGAGGATTTCTTTTTAAATTTTGCATCAAAATAAATTTATGTAATTATTAAAACTAAACCTATCACTTGTGTTTATCAATTTTAGACATAAGTTCTAAATGTAGTTATCCTCTAAATCTATCTGTAGTGAATATGTGTAAAAGTCTGCTAAAGGGTAATTTCATATGGCAGTGTAAAATTATTATTATTTTGAAAAGGGAAGTGCAATGGGAGGGCTCATAAATATGATACATAATGGAATCCAAAAAACTGTTTTACATCTGACTGCATAATTCAGGAACACTTTTTACCTCACCTTATGCTGCAGTTGCTGTTCTGCAGTGTCAGCAATTGATCTACATGGAGTCAGAATAGAACCCTCAAACTTCTACACCAAAGTGCTACCTGTTGAGCCTCATCACACAGATATGAAAAATCTAGGTACTCAATATAGTCTCTGATGACTACTGTATATGCTAATTAGTATGGTAGCAGATGCACACATGTAGAAAAGATTGAGCAAAGCTCATAGTGTTTGCATTTCTTGTGCTAAACTCCAAAGTTCAGTATGTTAGATGACATTGTAATACTTAAAAAGATTTGCTTATATGGACAGGATAGCATTCATTTCTGACTGCAGCAGGCTTACAACCTATGATATTGGATTCAAGATGCAGGCAGTTACTAGACAGACTTGTTAACATCATGCCCATTTGTAGTATACAGGACTCACCATTCAGGAGTAGCTTGACCAGCTTCAAAATGCCGAGAGCTGACAAGCTGGAAAAAAAAAGTCCCAAAACACAGGAAAAGAATGAATCTCAAAAATTGATCTTCTCCTTTAACCTTCTTTTTGCAAGGGGGGCCCTCCTTGCACCCCCCCCCAAAGTAATGCATACCAAATCCAAGATTGCCGTACCTTAGAGAAAAGAGTATATTAGAAATTGCATCTCGGACTTAGTACATTCAAGTCTGATCTTTCAACCATTCTGTCTCCATATTTCGGGACTCATTCTTGAAGGACCAGACATTTCAAATGGTTAATGCTTGAGTAACCAGTACTGTATGAATACTGTCACACTTGACTGACTAGGAGGCATGTCATTTCCTGGATGTGTGCAGGTCCTGGATGTGTGCAGTTCCTGTGGATGCCCAATATCTCTGAAAACTTGAATAATTACACCAGTCAACATCTTAAACAGTAGAATATTTCATGTGCCCAGTGGGGATACAACTAGGGTATCTCAAGTACCCACAGCAAGATTGCACACACAGCATTTGCTTGAATGCATAATTCTACCATTAAGGGAATATATCCACATACTAATGAATGAGTCCTAGAATGAGTCTAAGAGGATGTCAGTAATTTAGGCATTTTGCCCCATAGCAGGTATTCTGCTGTCAGAGGCTTGATGGTGCAATGCAGGCACTGAGTACAAGTGATGGTATTCCATATTACAACATGGTTAGATTGCACACAATCAATGAACAAGTGGTTTGTGAGCATTTTGGATTCATAATTCATGTTGGTCCACAATGTTCTAGTAGCATATGTGTCTCCTATATGTGGATTTCATGAGATATAAGCTGGCATCCAGATCAGTAGCACCCCACATAGCCACCTTTTGGTGGATGCAGCATACACTGTAGTGGAAGAGTACTACAAACCTCACATAGAATGAATATAAAACAGCATATCACCAGATGTGGAACATCATAGACCATGTGTTGTCTCACCTGATAATGTGATTCTCTGTCTGGATGTCTCTGGTACTGAGGTAAAGCATATTTATTTGTAGTAATCTCCACTCTATGCTGCTTAACATGAATGTGGACACTTTTCTACTGCATCTGTATTATGACCTGTGCTGGAACTTCCTCATGATGCGGCATAGAATCAAACACTCATAGAAAACAAGCATGAGGCAGAAAACATCAGACAGAACAAACATGTTAGAATGTGTCACATCAAATTCAAACCATACTACTACAGCAGCTGTATGCATAGATCAGGTATGTTATGTTTCTCATGTGTGTGTGTGTGTGTGTGTGTGTGTGTGTGTGTGTGTGTGTGTGTGTGTGAGAGAGAGCGAGAGAGAGAGAGAGAGAGTATCCAGGCACAAAACATGGAGCACATTCTTTGACATTGATGTTTTTAAATGATTATGATGATGTTCAGTTAGACATCTCTATTTGAAGTTTGCACATCTAACCTAATGTCAGACCCAACATGATATCATCTTTACACAGCACAGAGTCACTCTGCAACACTGTCATCAGTATATTAGCTAGTGCAGGCAACTTCCACATTTAATATACCTTCTAAATAACAGAAGGGAAATAGAATGTATGATGATGATATTGTACTTCTTAAGTAACAAAGCAACTATATAGTTTCAAGAGGCCTTTATACAGTTTCTGCATTTTTCCTTTTAACAAAACAAGCATAGTCTAACTTAAGAAAACTGTATTCACCCTCTTTGCTAAAGACCACAGGCTAAAAAATACCCATGAGCTAATGATCAGAAGTATTTGCAATAAAGGCCAGCCCAGGTTGTTGTATTTGTCAAAACAACTACATTTTCTTTAATTATGAGTACTTCTAAGTAGCTTCTTCTAGCTGCCAGTACTATACATACAACCCTGTTACTGTAAGCATATCTGGAAAACTGAGCATTTAAAAAAATGTAGTAGTGTTTTAATTGCTGGCTGTTCTGTCTTATAAAATATCCCATCATAAGCAAAATTCCTAGACAAACATTTAAGCTATTATGATGTATTTTACCTCCCATTGTACTAAGGGCCATCTTAAAATACCAAGCTACAAATGAAACTGGGGTTACAAGCCCAGAAACACAATAACTACAATCTGGATAGCAGGCTGGGCACAAGTCTGACCTGACTCTCAGCTGCACCTGGTGTAATGATTTTTTTTTATTGTTTAGCTGACATACCTGGTTACATTCTGGATCACAGGTACATATGGTATAATTTTTAATGTTTTTTTGTTGCAGAAAACTGTTTTGTAGTGTAATAAAAGGTAGGAGGATGTTAAACAATCAAAGCTAAGCTGTTTTATTTATTTAGTGGTGTAATCATAGTTACTCTAGATGTGTACTGTCTGATAAATTAAAAGGCAAAGTCAGTTGGGGAGAGTATCTGGGCCTCTCATGCTCCAACCACCCACATCAGCACTCTAGGGACCATCTATACTGTAGTCCTAAAACACATGAAGCAGAAGTAAGTTAAAGGACATAATATTGCAAACAAAGGTGTCTTCTAAACCTGAAAGACAGGACAGCTGTGGGACTCCGAAATATTGATGTGAAGCAGAGAATGAAAATGGCAAAATATTCCTTAACATAAATGCATTTTATTTGATTGTTTAATTCTTTAATGACTTCTAGTTGACAGTCTTTTTTTAATAAAAAGGATATTTCTATTCATTGCAGTTTAGTACGGTTTCTGAGAGTACATAACCCCATTTATTGCTCTGACACTGCTGATTTGTGCAAAGTGGATATCAGAAAAAATAGGCTTTCTGGTAAAATCAGCTAGTCATATTGTTAATGGTAGCTTCTAGCAGTTCCTCTTCATGGCAAGAAATAGAGAAGCGATGAGAAAGAAAAGCAAAAAGCACATTGTGTTCACACATCAAAAGAATTTACTGTTATAAAATTAGGGTGTTCACTGGCTAAGAATCCAGTTGGGCCAAAACTGTCATAGTGCTTGCTATAAATATAGAGAAAGTATAAACATGCATATTATTGCTGTCACTTCCATTCTATTATGTAGTTTTGCATAGATTTTTTTGTTGTTGTTTTGTGTGTGTGTGTGTGTGTGTGTGTGTGTGTGTGTGTGTGTGTGTGTGTGTGTGTGTGCCTGCTTCTTTGTGTCTGATAAAATGACTTTTGACAATGCTTATCAAACTAGTAGGATCATGAATCCACCAGTCAAATAATGAATGACAAGTTTTCATGCTTGATACAAGAAAATAAGTAATATATATATATATATATATATATATATATATATATATATATATATATATATATATATATATATATATGGGTCTACTTTGATTCACTGAAAACTTATTTCACTGAATTTCAAAACATTCACACCAAATCACTGAAAGCTTAAATCACTGAAAACTCAATTCACTGAATCACATTTCACTGAATGTAAGTGCTGTTGGGCAAATAAAATGTATATGCCCTTTTCCCCACTGTAGTGCATTCCTGCAGTTTGAATATATAGTTGGCGGGGCACAGCCCCCCACTTACTTTTGGTTTTATATTGTTATCTTTCAGTGAAATGAGATTCATAAATATTAAAGCTAAGTAGGTGAGAGTTAGGCACCCCACATCCCCCTAACTATATATACTAACTCCAGGATCCAGAAGCCCTCCCACTTGGAGGTATTTTGGCTTTGGTGTTTGTTGTTTTGTCCTAGTGGTTGAGTGGTTCATTTCCTGGGGGTTTGTTTTCATTGTTCTGGGAGTTTGATATAATGAAGATTCAATTAATACTTGAATTTGGAAACATCAATAAATAACGGAAAATGCAGCACGGACTGTGAAAATGAAATCCTTTAATGATTCTGGTACCTCGGCCTTCGCCTTCTCATGGATTCCATAGACATGTAGACATAACTCCTCTCTCACAGACCTCAGGACCTAACAAACTGCTACCATTATTTATTGGTGTTTCCAGATTCAAGTATTATTCCGTAGATTTTTAGCTTGTAAGATTCAATTAAGTCTGGCTCGATGAAGTGGGTTTTGATATAGTCAATATTCGATGCTCTGAAGCAGACTCATATATATATATGTATATATATGTATATATATATATATATATATATATATATATGTATATATATATATATATATATATATTTATATATATGGGTCTACTTCAGAAGACTGAAAAAACAAAAAACTGAATCCCAGGAGAATGAAAAATCACAATACTGAAAGATGGAATTTGCCTGTGCTCCAGTGTTGTGCAATCTTGGAGTTGGTATATATAGTTAGCAGGGGGTGTGGGGGTGCAGCTCCCCTCATGAGGGGTGTAGTGGGGCTTGCCCCCTGCATTAAAAATGTGTTCAGTATTTTTAATTTTCCATCTTTTGGGATTCAGCCTTTTGGTTTGTCAGTCTTCTGAAGCAGACTCATACATATATATGTGTGTGTGTGTGTGTGTGTGTGTGTGTGTGTGTGTGTGTGTGTGTGTGTGTGTGTACATTTGTATCTATATACTGGTACTGAAACCATAATGACAGCTTTGATAACAGAACACTGTGTGCTGCTTAATGAATACCAAAAGTGTGGCAAAGCCAAATTTAACAAAATGGCCAAAGAAAACTGCCCAATTGGACTGTACGTAACTCATACAACAAATGTGTTCAACACAGAGGAGAAAACTAAGTTGGCTACCTAGACGTCACAATCAGTCTGACATAACTCCTCTCTCACAGACCTCAGGACCTAACAAACTGCTACCATTTTAAATATCAATTTTGTGGAGAAAAACAAACAAAAAAAAAAAAACAGAAATACTGTACAAGCAAATCAGCAAATCAGTAAAAAAATGGCAGAAAACAAAACCCTTTGTCAAGTATAATACTATTCCAGTATAAAAATAATAAGAAAAAATAAATAGAGCAAGCAGTTATCAGGATTGCGTGAGAATTTAAACACACTTTGTAGCAGTAAAATTAGTAAAATCACTTATTTTAGTATATTACCCTATTACAAACTTTAAAAAAGTAACTCATGATAACAATAAAAGCAAAAAACACATCATCAGCTATATCAATTTATAAAATGATGAGGGATATGACTGCTTGCATGTATGTGCTTTTCATTTACTGGAATTGTCAAGCGAATGACTATTCTTTTTAAATTTCTAGAGATATTTTTACCAGGAAAGCAATATTTATGTCCTTGAATTACTACGCCACTGATAAGTAAGTCTCCTTACCTGGGCTTATTTATCTGCCATAACTCAACCATGGCGTTGTATAGTAATAGCACTTGTTTATGAAGTGGACTATTCAACAGTACACAGATTTATAGAAATGCATTTAAATGACTACCCTGAAAACTTTGTACAAAAAATCTTTACATTTAAAAAAATATATATAAATACATACAAGAATAATGTTTTAAAATGGTCAAATTAACTGTTTTATATTAAAATACACCACAAAACATATAATTGCCAAAAATAAATTACTAAACAAAACATTAGACTTGCAAAAAAAGCACATGCCAGCTGTAAGGGCAATAACATACTACTGGGTATTCACATGTCTATGGTCCCCACAACAAGCTTGAGCCCGTGATAGTCTCCTTACCATGCATAACCCCTTATGTCTATTTACATACTTACATCTGCTTTGCACCTTGCTACTGGTGGCCATTTGTACAGCCACACAAAGTTTGTGGCAGCTTTTAAAGCTGACAGAAATTTTAAACTGCTACACTTTTTTTAACTTGTTTTATATCATTGTAGCTAAAACTTTCCATGTATTCTAAAGAGTTATGTTTAAGCTGTCAATCCCACATATTTGTTAATGTGGTCTTGAAACAAATTAAAGAAATTTACTGTTCATGCTTCACTCCAGTTGCAAATTTCATTAGCATATTTTGAAAACACATGAACAACTTGAATATGATCAACAACCTGAGTCATAACCATATGTGATAGAAAGCTTCATAATTATGTTTCCATTATTACTACAAATCTTCATTTTACCAATGCTATTTTATTTTGTTGACATAAATTAAAGCAGTTATTCTGCATATGCCTTAAATCATATAAAGCACATATTGTATACCTGAAAATAATTTCTTACTTTATCCCAAATATATTTTGCTTGTTTTGTGAATGTATGCAACAAATTTTGTGTATTTATTGTCCTAAGGATTTATCTGTTTTGCAACAGTATTACATTTTGTGTATTAGTCCTTTGTGCCAGTTGCCTGAAACAAGATTCAAAGAGCTTAGGCTTGTACCAGCCTCACTACCCAAATAACAGGCAAAGAAAAAATTAAGTAAATTATTTGTACTTCCCCAGAACCCTCAAACCACCCTCCGGCATTCTAAAGTAAAAGTATATTTGACAGGATAATTCTGTCTACTGCACAAAATCTTCCATAGTTTCAGAAGCTCATTTATAATGTCTAGTATGGGTGCTCTTGTTAGCATCACATAATAAACAGTTTTTAGTTTCAGCTAATCTGGGTTTTGAGTGGGAAAAAATGTTTTCCTGGCTTCCACCAGTGCTCCAGGTAAAATAAAGCTGCTGGCTTCCACAGAGGGCTAATACTGCAGCCAAGGTCATCTCATGTGTTTCTCTATCAGTCTGACTGTCTGCAGAATTCAGTGGCATGTCTGAATAAAGGTTAAATACAATGGGTGCCAGCAGAGATAATTTTTTTGTATCTAAGTCTTCCAATAAATCTGTTCATGCAGTCCCCAAAACTTGATAACTTGGAACATAATGCAAAACATATTCTCATAATAACTGATCACCACCTCTGTGCCTGCAATAATTAATTCTCACTAGCTGGCATTGTGCCACAAAGTTCTTGTAAGACATTTGTGTGTGAATGGTTGACAAAGCATGATGGAAATATCTAAGCCTTGTGTTTCTAGGTTAACCAACTACTCATCAACAATAATATGCTTGTTAATTTCTTGAACAAATTTGTCCCACATCTGGAACCCAGGAGAGAAGTGATTTCCTTTAAAAATCTGTATGGTATGATGACATATATTTCCACAGGTATTTTACCTATCTGTACCTTAATGGCATACAGGAACAGAATTAGAATATAATTAGCAAGTTCCCTATCCCACTTAAGCCTCCCCACCTGGTAATAGCAAGCTGCTTGACCTCAGAAATTATTGCACGGAAGCAGATAATATTAAGCCTTTAGGGTCCTTAGAGAGAGATACATTAAGGGGTTTCTCCCTTTTCACAGATCTTTCTTCTGCCATTGATGATACATACCTGTAGAGCTACTTGACACAAAGTTATTAGTGCTGACTACAAAAAAATATTAAAACTGTCTATGCTGTCAACTGTGTAGAAGAACCTGGACCATCCTCACAATCAAACATATTGAACTAGAGTACATTCCACTTATATTTTCTATCAATATGCCACATGGACATTTTTTAATTTGTTTCTGAAAAATTAGGTCTTTATGACTGCAATGTTAACTTAGGCATTATAAAAGGTAACCATTTATGCTGTCTCAGTAAATGCATTATTTATATAAGCAGACTGGAACATATTATGAAAAATTGATTATGCTGAGACTTTTCTGCATCTCCAGTACTGATGCACTGACAAGTAAACAAATCTGACTCTAATCCTATTTCCAAATTCTAGTATACATTAACATACGTAACAAGGTTTCTGAGTAAAGATCCTTCTATATCATGTTATTGAATTCCTGTTGCCATATCAACAGAATGTCTGGTTGCACATACTTGCAGTTGCATTATGATTTGGAAGCCCTATCCATCTTTTCATATGCCGCTGATCAATGGTTCAAGCCCCAACTCTAGACTTCAGGGTACCCACAAGAAGGTCATTACAGTTGTGTTTTATGTCATAAAACCTTGTGGTATTAAAGTTTGTATAACCCTCCAGAGCAAACATTCAAGAATTTAATAGACAAAGCAAAAATAAATAAATAAATAAACACATAAGTAAAAATAAAATAAAATAAAATAATAGACACGTATATGTAAGGAAAAGATATTGACTCAGAAATCCTTAATAAAGCAACCCCATGCCCTCTGTGAATTCTGAATGCTATAAATAATTGTAGGAAACCTTTATATTATTCCTAAATTACAACTCTTTCTGATAAACATCTACATGCTTATTGGTTTTATGAGATCCCTAAAAACCTTTTTAATCTTCCTTATGGCTCATCTTATCTTTTTATCATTTTATTATCTATTTATTGGTATGTTTTTTGCATATTTTGGTTTACTTAATTAGTCTAACTAATCCTTGCATTTATTGAAGACAAAATCACTTACTGTTTTGGTTTTAATAAAGTGCAGTTTCTTTATTATACTGTTTAGATTTTATTTGTGCATATTTATTTATTTATTGATATTGGTTATGGTTCTGCATCTACTAAGACTATTCTTCTCTTTTGTTATACAGATATTGGAGATCATCCTTCTCTTTCCTGGCAAGAAGCTGATATTTTTGTCTGCCATCTTCAGTCTATTCCCTCCCTTTGCACCTCCCAATAAAGGCACAAATCACTTTTTTTTCTGGCTTCTGCTTACCCAGCAACTTACTCTGTATATTTTTGTGCCCTTCTGTAGTGGTACAACATCCCTATATGTCCACCATATATACACCTAATCAGCATTTTTCTCCCCAATTCTCAAACACTCTATGGCCGGGTATCGCCCTTCTCAATGTATCCTTAAAAATGTTCCGTACCACCTATGCCCCATCCTTCTATACGGATCCCCTATATGAGCAACCTCATTTAACAACTTTATCATTGCTAATAAACTTTACCAAAACCAGTCTTCAGTCTATATAGCAGCCACTTTAGTGAAAGGATCCTTCAGCTTTCCAAAGATCCACTCGCATACCCACTTTCCCAGCTGCCTGAAGACGATTCCAATTCTTCTCTTTTTAACCAGTCTCTGCTTCTTTTCCCAAAGCTAGGCCTACTTAATAATTTATTATTAAGTCTTTAGACTTCTCCTTTGTTGTTATGTTGACCCTTCTGAGTATTCAGGTGACTAGCACTAAGAATTCTCCTATACAACAGCCACTCTCCTCACTGAAAAATATGTTTTCCTTTGAGGACAGAAACAGATATCCATTCATTTAACCACTGATTCTTTAGGTCCCCCACATCCCTAATGTACGTTTATCCCAAAAAATATAAATAAAACTGCTAGCTTATACTCCATCTTCTTTGGGCAGCTCCCCCATAGTTCTCTAGTTCTTCTGTCCCCTTCATCTATGAATTGCAGTTTACAACATAGTAGCTTATGTATCATCTTGTCAGTATTATCCTGTACATTACTCATTGCCTTCCCATTTCCAGCCATATAGCCCTTTTCTAAGGAACCCCCTGAAAATGTGTTGGTTTATTTTCTAAATCCCTGCTGTTTTGCTCAGCATTTAAGGCGGTAGTGTATCACCTAAAATCAAGTATGCCCCTTCCTTCCACTTTCATATGAACCCTGCATTTGCCCTTCATGTTCCTTTCAAATTTGTTTTACTGCACAAATCCATCATGTGCCTGTTGGATATACACTGTAACCTTATTTACTGGAATAATGTGTATATGCTGTCCAAAATGCAATACATGCAGAAGAATCATTGTGTAAAGAAATTCTATTATACACCCAAAGTGTGGAAAATCTTACTGTGTGTTACAGTGTTATAGACCCCCCCAGCCCGAAAGAGACAGTACGGTACTCTTTGAAGCTTACAGTTACACCCCATCCACTTCCAGGATGTTGCCTCTAGCCAACAATTTGATTGACATAGTGCTCAGCAAGTCATGGCAAGAATATGACATCTGCAAAGCAATTCCTCATTTGTATAATAAAATTCTTCACCCACCCAAGGACAAACAGCATTAAGCTAAATATCCATCAGCTGCCCCCATCATTGGGGTGATAGCTTCTAAGAGAGAGAGAAACAGAGATAGAGATATCTGAAAATTCAACATAAATTCATCCCCCGCAGTGAAGACTCCTGAGGGATGGATAGACATGGAAAGTTGGCATATGCTTCAAACACATTCGTGTTAAGAGCCCTAAACTACTACACATTTAGGAACAATTTTTAGAGAGATTTGGTGCAGTAAATGGAGTCAACTATTGGCAACGTATCACCAACCTCTTCATATGTCTTATGCATAATGCTGCAGATTGAGCAGCCAGGGCAGCCAGAATGGGCGTAGCAATGAGACATCATGCATGACTGTGCCTTTGTGATTTTGTGGACCGCTTTAAGACATCCTTCACTAATGCCTTGTTTCATGGGACTTGTTTGTTTTGCTCATCACTGAAAAATAGGATACAGAAATGTGAATAGGATGGTAAGACCCTTACTGTCATCAAAGTTTAGTTTGAGGTTCCACATAGATCATATAAAAGGAAATAAAGGGCCCTCATTTACTCAGGTTTAGGAAGTCGAAATATCAACAATTCATCTCATCTGAAAAAAGTGGCTATGACAGAGGTGGCCACTTCAATTGACAAAATCTCACAGGTTAAGGGGGTCTGCATCATCAGGGATATTTGTGGGCCTTTCTTCAACTATGGACTACAGCATCCCTGAAGATCTGCCTGACTGTTCACTCTGGAGGCAGTTGAGAGTCATCTCACCCTTTATCCAGCAGTGTGATAAACCACCATGCAAGACAAATATCTAAGATGCATATCTAGAAGCTGCACATATCCTTTTTCATGATACCCCTCATCCCACTGAGTCAGGCCAAAGCAGCAGAAAAGGAGATAGTTCCACTTCTCTCCAAAAGATCCATCCAAGAAGTTTCACAAGACTAGAGTAGTCAGGGTTTTGTTCCAGGTTCTTTATGGTTATGCAGAAAACTTAGAACCTTAGGAACTATTTTTACCACTGCCTACTGAACAAGTATGTCTGAAGAACCAATTAA
The DNA here is from genome assembly GCF_019279795.1 of Protopterus annectens. Lineage (NCBI taxonomy): Eukaryota > Metazoa > Chordata > Ceratodontiformes > Protopteridae > Protopterus > Protopterus annectens. The sequence goes on along the minus strand of NC_056745.1, from coordinate 867,681,576 downwards.
AATTGGTCATGGTGCAATCGATTTTTCTGTGTCTCAGGCTAACAAACTGATGTGCTCCATGGATCTCCGAGATGATTATCTGCACATTAAGACTGTAAAAGAGTCAAGGACATTCCTCTGCTTCTGGATAGAGGCCAAGCATTATCAGTTCCTTGTCTTACCATATGCCTCCCCACAGCCTCCAGCTCTTCTATAACTGATGGGATACAAGACTTTCTCATGTGTAGATGACTGGCTACCAGCTGACCCCTCAATGAAGTCTCTTTTGGAGGCCAAGGATTATCTTGTCAGACTTTGCCATTTCCTGGGAATTTCTCTAAACCTTCAAGAATTAAACCTTCAGTCATTCAGATACCATGTTTTTAAGGTACCATCTGGACACTACTTGGTCCATGATCTCTTTGCCATCAGACAGGATTCAGGCCATTACCATGACAATTTAGTCTTAACTTCACAACCCCTTCTCTACTGAAGTCTTACTTCTAAGAATAATGGACATGGTGGCATCACTGATACTAATAGTGCACTTTGCTCATTTTCACATGAGGATTTTGCAATAACATCTTCAGGTACAGAAATCACAATGCTTTCATTCCTTTTACAAAAATAGGTAATGATAGACTCATGCAGGAATCACGTAAGATGGTAGTTATAATCTCTGATGATCTACTCAAGCAATTCATGTATAACTTCTTTTCCAGTAGCTGCCATAACCATGGATGCATCCACCTCATTGTGGGGGGTCATTTTCTTTTTCTCCTAATAAGTGAGTACGGATTTACATTGCTGTCAGACTGCATTTCCTTTATATATGCTGTGCACAGTAACTCTTTCCCAAATAATCGAAGGGCTTACTCCATGTAGAACTATTGCAACTTCTGCAGTCTTCTCCGGAACATCTTCAGTAGATACTTGCTAAGCTGCCACCTAGTCTTCCATGCATACATTCATCAAGCATTATAAATTGAATTGCTATTCAAGTGCTGTAGGATCCATCAGTTCTTATTTCCTGAGGGGTTTCCTGCCACAATTTCAGCATGGATTGATCATAGCTTGAGATTCGGACCCACACTACAGACAGGAATGACTGAATGAATAGGATTAGAAAGTTATGTACTTATCATAATGACAGATCTTTTAATTCATGTCTGTCCAGTATGAAGGCCCTACCTCCACCCCTTCCCTGTCTTTGCATTTATTTATTTATTTATTTATTAACATTTGTTAACCAGGAAAGTCCAACTGGATAATTTTAACCATTTTCAGCAGATGCCCATGGAGAAAAGCTCCACAAAAGGAAAAAAAGGACAGAAAATACAGAACAGAACAAATAATACATATACGTAGGTGAAAATTAACATCATATTACAATATACCATAAATATACAGATTAATACAAATAATAAATATATGACATGTAGAACAATACACATATACCATCATTAAAACAAGATAAATACAATATAATGCAGCTTTGAAATGTATGCCACAAAATCATAGAAAGGGAAGGAGATGGTAAAACACAGATCAAGGTAATGGAACAAAGGGTTGCAAGAAAGGTGAGACACACCTGAAGATATCAGAATGTATGCTCGCATTACTTCACTCCTCTGCCCTGAACTAGAGAATTAGTCAGGTGTGGCACAGAAGCACTCAGAGGATAGGCTACAGAAAATGAAATACATCGCAGGTGAATAGAATCAAATTATATGTTAAGAGAGCAATACTATAAATAACATACTGTACTCTGTGGATTAGAATGCTGAATTCCGTGTACTGATAATGGACTAGGCACATCATGAAAATGTTGAACTATAGAGGCTTTTAGAGAGAAAGCATTACCTTTACTTATTTCATTTTTGCTAGATGATGAGCACCTATGCTAAGTTTAATTAATGGACTAAGAGCAAGACCATTTCCACTTACAAAGGAATTTTCTTAATTTTTGCAATAGGATGTTAATATAATTTCTTTGTGGTTATTGATGACTATGGACATTGCTTGATGCAAACCATCACACAAAGATTGACAACAGAAAGATTATTTTAATATATATATATATATATATATATATATATATATATATATATATATATAGGTCTAGTACAGATGATCAAACTTTTAAAACATCGACTTTCATATGGGTGAGACCATATGATTGACGTTTCAAAAGTTCAAACACCTGAAAAAAAATAAAACAAAACAAAAAAAATATTCTTGAATGTTTTTGCAGGGGAGCAAGCCCCCCTGCACCCCCCACACCCCTTGCTATTTAAATATACCAACTCTGAGATCACACTGCAGCGAGGAAAAAGGAAATTTTCCTGTTCTGCTTTGTACGGAGATCTCCGTTCAGACCGTTCAGAGTTTTAAAACTTTGATCATATGGTCTTGGCCTTATGAAAGTCGAAGTTTTAAAACTCTGATCATGTGTAGGGGACCCATATATATGTGTATATGTAACTATATATATATATATATATATATATATATATATATATATATATATATATATATATGGATTCAGTGTATAATCTCGAAAAACTGAAATCTCAAATTTCAATTTTTTGAGACCATGAAATCGAATCCACACAAATCAAAGCTCCAAAACTAAGCTAAGCCCAAAACCACGTAAATTTAAAACACTGAACAATAACAGCACACACCAGACCATACATATACCACAACACCCACCCATAAAATAAACAAACAACACACATCCACACAAACATACATCACAAATAAGCCCTTCACCCCTACTTATATATACCCAACAATACCGTATTATATACCCCTGAAAAACCCAATTTTTTTTAAAGCCTTTCTTTTAAATACCTATTTAAATTTTATTAAAGTTTTTGATTCCCCTTTTTTTTTTTTTTTGACCCCATTTTATGTGACTAAAACTTAAAAAAATTCCCTACAAAAATATTTTTTTTGAAAAGAAAAAATATCCATTTTTTAAAACCCTGATTTTTTGGGGCCCAAATCCCAAAAAGTTTTAAAAAATTAAATAAAATGTAATATATTTCTTTGGGACCCCCCCCCATTTTTCCTGCCCTTTTCCCCCTTCACGAAGATTTAAAATAATTATTATATTTTATATTATTTACATTATATTTTATTTAATAATTTTTAAGGCCCTGAAAAGGGGTTTTTTTTTAAACCCCTTTTTTTTTTGCCATATTTGGGTTATTTACACCTAAAAAATACCCCCCCATTTATAGAACCCTGCACCCCATTTTTTAAATTTTTTTACTCCAAAATCCACGGGCCCGAGAAAAACCTTTTTACGGAAAATTTTAGCGCCCAAAATAAAACTGCAAAGTCTTGGTTGAAGTAATTTAAACCAAAAAAAAACTTTTTTTTTTTTTTAAATAAAAAAAAATTTTAATTCAGTTAACCCCAATTTGTTTGCCTCACCAAAAATTTTTTAATACCAAAAAACATCCAAAATACATCAAAAACCTCATTTTATAAAAAATTTTTCCCCCCCCCCCCAAGGCAAACAAAAAATCCACAGCCCCCAATTTTTTAAAAAAAACAAAAAAACAAAAACAACAAAATTTCCCCCAAAGTAAGATTTGGGGGTTTAAACTAAAATTATAGTTTCAAAAACTGAAGACCCAAATCAAATTTGGGAAAATTTTTAGGTTTGTGGTTGGGTTTTGGGTTTTTATTGTTTATATAATTAATTAAAAAAATTTAGCAATAAATCATCATACTTCCTTTTATTTTTAATTTAAAATTTATAATGTTGTTTTGGGTTGTTTGTTTTGTCCACTAAAAATGGAAAAAAGTAACAATTAAACCCTTTTTTAAAATTTATTTAAAAGACATTAAAAAAAAACCCTATTTCTCAGGTTTAGGAAGTCAAAATAAAAATTCTTTCCTTTAAAAAAAGGGCTATGCGGGGTCCATTAAATTGAAAACTCCAGGTAAGGGGTCTGAACGATATTTTCCTTTTTTCAATAGGACACAGCCCCCTGAAGTTTGCCATTTCCTTGGGCTTTTTCACCACCCTTTACCATTATAAAAATGCAAACTATTAAACTATTAAAGCTCCTTTTTTTTTTGTCCCCCCCCCACTGGTCAGGCCAAAGAGAGAAAAGGGATATTTTTTAAAAAGTTAAAAATTTTCAAAACAGGTTGGGGTTTTGCCATTCTTTAGGTTAGAAAAATTTAAAACCTTTGGGAACTCCCCACCCCTTAACAAATGTCAAGCCTTAAAAATTTCGGGTCAACTTTTCGGGTTCCATAAAAAACTGATTGCCCAGGATTGAATGTTACCAAATTAAGAGTAAAAGATAAGGACACCCCTTTTAAAAGGGGAACAACGCCTTGACCATACCCCCCAAAGTCCACTTTTAATATGGGATAAAGTTTTCCCAAGTAAGTCCCAGTGACCCCCAATAACCTTTTGGACCAAAATTACTTGTAACTTTGTTTTTGGGGTTTTCTTTAAAAATTAAAATTATATTCAATCCAAAGGAATTTGGGAATAGGGCCATGTTCCTTTCCCACAGCGGGTTAGGTTAAGCAATTTAGCAATTTACCCCTTTCCTATGAATCTTACCAAGAAAAGGACAGGGGGCATACTAACTTTAATTTTCCCTTTTTTTTCAAAGGGAATAACATCTTAAAGAAATCACTGTTTCTTCCCTTTTTAAAAAAATAGGAAGATGACTCAGCAAAAAACCCGGGGGTAGATTTTCCGTTCCCAAAAATGAAACTTTTACCAAACCAGGTCCCCCTTTTGTGGGGCATTTTTTCCCTAAAAGGGGAATTTTCCTGTCAGCGCATTTTTTTAATTAGGTAAGAACTCTTCCCAAAAATCAAGGGTTTACCCATGTAAAACCCCTTTATTTTGCATTTTCAGTAATTTAAAGTGCCATATTCCTCAAAATTCTCAAGTTTTAAAACGAAGCTTTTAACGAGGCCCAGTTTTTATTTTCCTCCCAAAATTTCCCGGGATTGTCATGTTTATAAAAAAAGAAAAAAAAATTTTAAAAGATTTTTAAATGAAATCAATTCATTTTCCAGAAAAACCCCCCCTTTTTTTTTTAATTTTTATTTTTATTCATTTTTTAAACCAAAAAAATCAATGGAAAATTTTAAAATTTTTCACAGATGCCCTGGAAAACACAAAAAAAAAGGACAAAAATAAAAAAGAAAAATTAATATAAGGTGAAAAAAACCATTTACAATAACCAAAAAAAACAGAAAACAAAAAAAAATTATGACATGAACTAAATTACCTTTAAAAAAAAAAAAATTTAAATCATTTTAAAAATGTTCCCCACAAAATCATAAAAAAAAAGGGAAGGGTAAAAAAGTCGGGAATGGCAAAGGTGAAAAAAAAACCCCCCTTTAAATCAGTGATGTTCAACTTCCCCCCCCGAATAAAATTGATGACAAACACTAGGGGAAGGCACAAAATAAAACAGGAAATAGAACAAATTTATTTAAAAAAATCTTAAATCAATGTTCGAAAAAGTAATTTGTCTATAAGGGACTGGCCCCCCTGTGTTAAACAAATTTTAAAACACCCTTTTTTTCATTTTGCAGAATAGATATGCTGTTTTTAAATGGAAAAGAGAAGCCTCCCTTAAAAGGTTTTTTCTTAATTTTAAAATGTTAATAAAAGGGGATTGTAAGGAATTGTTATAAACAAAAAGATTGCAAAAAAGAATTTTAAAAAAAATAAAATATATATATATATATATATAGGTCTAGTACAGATGATCAAACTTTTAAAACATCGACTTTCGTATGGGTGAGACCATATGATTGACACCTGAAAAAAAATAAAACAAAACAAAAAAAATATTCTTGAACGTTTTTGCAGGGGAGCAAGCCCCCCTGCACCCCCCACACCCCTTGCTATTTAAATATACCAACTCTGAGATCACACTGCAGTGAGGAAAAAGGAAACTGTTAGGAGAGTAATAAGCCATGTCCTATCTACACCCCCATGTTGCCAAGCTGTGACTGGAGTGTGTACAGTCACAGAGTGAGATGTATGTGCATAATACTAATGTGTAATCTGTAACTTTGTGTGGCAACATTCAGGTAGTGCTAACAAACATTGCTCCCACAGGTACGTTAGATACGCGAACACTGTGCTGAGAAATAAAAAAAACATTATACCCTGTACTTGTACTGTTGACTCTGGTATTGTAGGGAATTGTGAGTGTTGCAGTTTCTCTGAATAATAAAGTATCACTGATCACTGTTACCCACACTGTGCTACATAACATAACTGTGTATGAAAGCATGTATATGTGTGTGTGTCAAGTCACTAAAGGTTGAAGAGGGCAATATTCTACATATGTCCCAGTACACCTGCATGTGGTCAACACATGGCCAGAGTCTGTGCAGAAAGAGTTTGATAGCCATGTGCAAAACATCAACCTGGAATCTGGGAGTATGTGTAGAAACAGTTAGTTAGTGTTAACATACATTCCCTCCACAGGTATACCAGGTAAGAGGTGTATACTGCAGGTAAAACCAGTTCATATATAACAATGACAACAGCAATATCACTGTCCAAACTAAGGCTATAGGGTAGTGTAGTAAGACTTGTAAGGTACAGATAACAGCACTGACTAGGAAAGTAATGTGGACTACAGGAATATACTAGTTGTTAATTGACATCTTTCTCTCCCCCCACCATATCTCCATCAATAAACAACATACCCACCCCAACCAGTATGCAATGACTCCAATGTTCTGATGATGTCCTGTTGTTTTACAAATATTTTAATTGTTCCCATGCATGTTCTATATTGAATTATTCCAACATTGGTGTCATGGTGCCATTAATGTACCTGCATGCTGTTCTTATTACCACTGTGGTCCCATATATGCACATGTTCTGTTTGCTATGCAACTGTTCCTTATCTGGTTTCTGGGTTAATGGGAATATCTATGCATGCTGTTATACCTAACCCTCGAATGTGTTGACTATTACTAACCCACATATGATGATAACTCTAAACACTATAGCACGTTTCAGAAGGCCGGTCGCAGTGGATCCACCTGTCCCACCTCAGCTGGCCATGGCACCAGGGACCAGCATGTCTGGAGCCCAACCTGGGACCTCCCTGTCCATTGGTCCTGCACCACCATCGGGTGGAACCACCTCAGGGGATGGGGCTTGACCCCCCCCCCCGGTAGTGGGTGCTGACGAAAGCCTGTCACATGTTGCCAGGTCTGGGTCTTGGTGCATAGTGAACTCAACCAGGAATTGGTGATCTGTACACCAGCTCGACAGCCGCATGTCGCAATTAGAGGGTCAGTCTGGCTCTGCGACTCAGCCCCCATCAGCCACCTTTGGGGCTGTGAAGGTGCAGTGGTGACTGCCCATGGATGGGGACCTCAGTCACACTGTGTCCACTAGGGGGCTCATGGGCTTCCGATTTCCCAACACCCCTCCCCATCAAGGTGTTTACCCCCCACATGTGTCACATACTTCCCCTGTATGCATATTGATTATCTTGTCTGTTAACCTACCCAACCTACCTCCCCAAATATATCTAATATCCCTCCCCAACATTCTACTCTCACCTGAAAAAAAAAGGGCAATCTGTTCCCCCCCTAAAAAACTTGCCCCCATACATAGCTGTCCATTTTGCACATGTATCCACTGGACACATGTAATCTGGTCTAATTGACTTCACAGCTTATTATTGTTGTCCTCACCCCATACCAGGGGTTTGAGTGTCCAAATCTACATCCAAATTCAGTGAATATGAACAATTGTTGCTGTAGAAGAAATGGGCAGCTATGGACCTTCCCCACACCCTTTTTAAAGAAATTAGCATGGGGTAAGCAGGAGTAAGCAGTAGTAAGCGGATTTAAGCCTGTTTGCATAGGGGTAAGCAATGCCTACACAGCTTAAGCAATTTAGAAGCTGAGTATAAAAAACTGTAACCATAAGTTAGAAGTGCTTACCTCTGCGCCAAGCCATACTTACCCGCTTACAACTGATCAAAAGTGCCTTAATCACTCTGTATCCAACAGCCCTTGTTCTGCCCAGCAACAGAATAAACAGCCTCCGCAAGACTCAAACCCAGGACTCTGCACACCATAGCCAAAGTGATTTACCACAAAGCCATGTCAGATATACATAACCTTGATGTTTTCACAAACATATCATCCAGGCCAGTCATTCAACAGTACAGGGAATGTATTCCAACATGTAGATGTATGTGTGTGTGTGTATATAAATATATATATATATATATATATCTATATATATATATATATATATATATATATATATATATATATATATATATATATATATATATATATATATATATATAGATACATACACATATATATATATTTATATATATATATATACAAATGCATACATCTATAGATATATATGTTTACATCTATATGTCTAAATATATACAATAAGTTATAAATATGTAAGCAGATATATACATGTATATATATATATATATATATATATATATATATATATATATATATGTGTAGTTATATATATATATATATATATATATATATATAAGCAGATATATATATCTATATAGGTATATATGGACATACATCTGCAGATAACAATGGGAACATAACAAAAACACATATGTCCACATGCACCGTTAATGGGGTTGAGAGGCCCCAAACAACATACGTCTTGTACAAATAGGTATACCCCCCAACAGCCAAACACATCTACCCTGCAAGATACATATGTAAAAGGTGCACACAATAAGGAACAGCCACTATGTCTACAGAAAACACCCTAACCACTGGACACTGTATGACCCACCCATACAAATGACAATCATTGCCTGCAACATATACCCACAGAGAGGTCATAGGATATAACACCACACACAGGTTTGCATAAATGGGAAACCTTTATTTGTGTACTATTACAGTTGTATATGCCATGTCATATAGCTGTTTAGACACTGACATCCATATAAACAGAATAATGCAACTGTGAAACAGTTATACTAATACAGTAGTCTGGAAAGGTATACAAATGTTGCTGTCCAGGCTGAGCCCTTCAAATAGTACAATAGTAAAGACAGACTGGGCCACAGGATACCAAACAATCAACAGTAAGTAATACAGATGTATAGTTCAGCAGCCTCTATCTACACTCTGTACACCATCAGTAGGTGGTAAAGACCACAGCTGACACAATGGGATGTAACTGTTACATAACAAGGCATAACTGACACCATCACAAGCACACTGACAAAAAGAACAGTCTGTATGGCAGGAGACAGTAGGTCTGCACTAACCCAATTTATGTAATTAATTTAAATACAGGTGAACTGTATGGTAATGTACATCCAGATACCTTAAGGCAGCTCACTCCTGATAAACCCACATGTTGTAACAGCCTAGGTTAGTTATGGTGCATCCTCCCTAGACTCAATAATACAGGGCCATATACCACTGTTACATACACTGGACTCTGGAGTGCATAAGGGCACACATGTATTGTGTAGGTGAAGGCCACACATATATGGCCCCATGTGGGGATACAACAGCAGTGGACTGATGGCAGGAATGGCAGCATGACATACTCACAGCCCACTACAGAACAACCCCTGACAGCATGTCATATGTGCAAAGCTTGGTATGTAGGTGGAGAACAGAGGCTGGAACACAGGCCCATATGTGGAAAACTTTTGTCACACACTTAGCAAGTCACTGGTGTTACAGGATAGTCTGCAACATACCCTTAGTCAGGGTTTTGAGGTCAGAAACATAAATGGATGTAACCATGTACTGGTAGCACTTAACACACACACTGCCAGTGAAATATCTGACACAGGACCTGTGTACTGGACAGACAAAATATAATAGGCATACCTCTGGCCATCAATAGGATAGGCTCACAGTTGAGAGCTATGAAGACAGACTGCATTCCAAGGTAAACTAGTATGTACACACAAACCCTGTAACACCAGAACTATACAAAGCATAACACAACTCTATTCACACTCTGTCTGTAGTTCTGGAACCTCCTACAAATATGTAGCTGACCTGAGTGTGCAGGTTCTCCTGTAAGAGGTATTGCTACCTGCTGTCTGTAACACTGATGCCCACACACAGGAAGGTTGTCCATCACACAAGAAAGGTAAAGGGACCACGCCCACATGATGTAGGGATTTATAGTAGGTGGTTGCCATGACAGTGGTAATTGAAAATACTACACAGGAAGCTGCATGCAGTTAGCAAGTGGAGGACACTAATTGGTACAGAAGCCATCACCTGATCATGTGCTTCTCCTACTAAAGCCATGCTGAAATCTATTCAAAGCAGCTCAATCCATTTCCTGGAGAGAGAAAGAGAAAGAAAAAAAAAACAAAACAAAACAAAAAGCCTAAGGCAAAGGCAAAGTAAAAGCCAAAGGAAGAACAAACCAGTCTAACATCCAGAAAACCATCCAGAACTGACATCTTTCCCACAACAGGTACATGAAGTATATATGCATGTAATTGAATATAGTACCTGGTCCATAATAATGGGATACATGATGTGGAATGATTTATATGTGCCATCAGGTGTTGTTATAATGATGTTCAACTGAACAACTGCTATGGACAATAGTGTCTGTCCCTGTGGGTAGTGGGCCATAGCCGTCAACTGTGCATATCAGCACTGACTGACAAGATGTAAGCCATCATAGTGTGTGTTGTATAATGGGAAGTATGAATATTATGTGGCCAATAGCTGGTGGTGGAAGTAATGCTATTATGATAGACATGTGGAATCCACAGCCCACCACTTGCAGGATACTCAGGCTAATCTCTAATGTAGCATGCAGGAATGCCATAGGTGTGTAATAGGGTTACCTGCAATCGGGTCCTACATATACCCCACTAATGTCAGGTTGTGTCCATATGTGGCCCCTGTCTGTGTTGTAGCAAGACAGAACAGTGCAACTGTGCAGGAAGGTGTTGTGAGATTGTTGACCTGATGTCTGAATGTGCCCCACATATAGGTATGCATATGTGTACATATATCACATATATAATATATATGCAGTTATGAGCAGGTCCAGCATCATTGTATTGACCTGCTTTACAATGCCCATTGGCGTGCTGCTGCCATCCAGGGGATCACCTCACCACAGGTGGGGGGCATGCCATCCATCCCCTGACACATGTGGAGGAGCTCCTGCCCAGCCTAGTGGCACCTGCCCGTCTGGCCAGCCACCAACCGCTGGACACCTTTGTGAGGTGGGTGGCACCCACACACTGGCTGAGGAGTGTGTAGGTAAGGACACAGGGCACATCAGTAGAACACTGTTGTGTATACATCTGCATCGGTACAGGTAGATCATGCATATCTGACATGTCATAGATATATTGTGTTGCTGCATTGTAGTGATAAACAGATGCCCAGATGTGGTAGTATTGAGGAAATGTACCATCGATATATTGTAATACTGCACCCACCCTGTAGTACTGCCACAGGTGTGGCCACTGACATTGCATCTCTCACCCTCTTATGTAGGTCTCTGGGATACCACCAAGGCAGCAGTCTGTAGCTGGTTAGTATGGTTTATGTAATTGCTTGCCAACACACCGGGCATGTAATGATGATGGTATATTCCATGCACACATCTAACACACCTACCCTGAATGCATGCTGTCCATGTGCACGTAATGTTGCTGTGAAATGCTCGGCGTCACAGTGGTGACCATGATGGGGTATTGGAAGGGTATGTCAGAAACCTGCATGATAACTAACATTGTGTCATTGTGGAATGTGTCCACAGGGAGTAACATAATGGTGGGAGGCATGGCCTACAGTAGGGACATGTTTGGAACAACACCCACATACAGTGCTACACCAGTGTATATACCTGTAGGACAATGGTAACTGCTGCAGAGATACACTATCGCATAAAGCATTACAGTAGTCCACGTTATCAGCTGGGTCTAGGCTGTAACATGTGGTGTTCTGTGTATGGGACACTGCAAGGTGACACACGTGTAGGGCTTACTTGTCATGCATCTGCATAAAGGCTGAAGGAGGGAGGTGTCAGCATGACACACCAGTGCACTGCAGCAGGGATCCTAAGGATGCTAGGAATAGCTCTATCTGCACATAATCAGGTTCAGGACCTGTGACAGCCATAACCCTACCCCACAGCAATAGTTATGGCAGTGTGTGAACACCATGGGATGTGCACGAGTAGACCTTGCAATCATGCGGAATAGGGGGACATGTGTAGGTCTGACTGAACATACACTGGCAAATGTAGATGGCCCATGCTGGTATACCCCTGCCAGGAGTAGTGACTGCTGTAGTACACACAACAAGAAGTGCGATAAACCATCATGATAAGGGTGTGCACACATATGCCACACACTGTGTATTCATCGCAGTCAGCAGCCGCACACCTAACACAATCTGTAGACATTGCATGTGAAAGTTCAGGACATATGTCACATATTGGGCTCCTGTACTACTGAGATATATGGTGATGTGGTCCCATGGCAGATCAGGGATGGGTGCGTCAAATCAATAAAGGTTTGTACACCCCCCCTGTAGCCATGATGTGCTCTGATGGTTGTCAGTGTAAGAGTATTAGATTGGTAATACATGGTCTGCTGATGTTGACAGCTGTGCATCACACATCAGCAATTCACAAATTACATCTGTCCACATATCATACCAGATATGCACTGCTGGAAAACATAGGGGCTGTGAGCATTAAAGCTGACATAACCAACACAATAGTACACATTCAGCAATGGGCTGTACACTTTTGAGGTGTGGTGCACAGTACATGGCAAGGTGAAGAACAGGTGCACAGAAATACCGTGTTCATGGGCACAGTGGTATCCAGGGGAAGGGGCTTCACCTAGTGACACAGCACATGCATCACGCACATGTATACCGTTGCCAGCATGGATTGACTATAGCTGCACTGCATGCTGTTGGGTACCATATGTTATGCATGTTGACAGAGGGGTAATAGGAGGACTGTGTGTAGTTTCATTGTGCAACCTCACCTGTATGTGTGTGTGCATCCTGGTGGGTAGTCAGTTTGTCTGTAGGGTCAGTCTGGTGAAGTGGAGGGAGGTTGATGCATGTAGAATGCTTGTTTGCATGTGTGTGTGTTCTGTTCGTGTGGCTGGCCATGTATGCACGTGTGATTGTGGGGTGTTCATACAGTAGTACCTCCCTTTGTGATCATGCAGTACATGTACATGGACTGCCACATTACACACCAGGAATACCTGTCATGTGTGTAATCACAGGACAGCTGATAGTGTAATATGGTCTGTAGCATGGAACAGGCATCCAGAGGGAAGGTAGACACCAAGTACACCCTTAATATCACATTCATCAGAGAGATCACCTACAACACACGTATGCAGCACTTCAGATGCATTGGGGAAGTACTAGTCAACCCCAGGGAGTGTATCCAAATATTACAGTTGTCACGTGATAGGCTGAAGGAGCAGCATATGTGGCATGTACTAAGCATTACATACACATGACACACCATTGCGTAATATTATGGATACAACATAGTAGCCCACACATATAGAGGCCATGCTCGTCATGTCCAGACATACAGAGGGTGCATTCCAAATGACAGCAGTGAGGCCATGTAAAACCACTACACACAGGTCAGACAGGTAAAGTAGCAACAGGCCTTGTGTTATGATGGCTTGTGTAGGCATTAAGAGGACTGATATGTTAATGAGTGGTATCAATGTGTGTATGTTTACAAGTGTGATGCAGGATGGGGTACCACATGGACATATACGTGGGACTATCAGTAAAGCCATGGACAGGTAGGTATTACGGAGGTGTGTGTGTGTGTGTGTGTGTGTGTGTGTGTGTGTGTGTGTGTGTGTGTGTGTGTGTGTGTGTGTGTGTGTGTGTACTGTTAGGCAATGCTGTACAGGTTTTAAAGTGCATTTATTGTTTTCTCCCACAGGTGGCGAGGTGGGTCAGGGTCCCTACTGCATGCAATCTGATGTTGGTGTCCGTACAGACATCGAAGATGATGATAGTGATGTTGAGGCACAGGTGGGGTTGTCAGGGGCCAACACTCCACCAACATTTGACATCCCCCTTTTAGCCACCCCAATCCCGCACACAGTATCAGTGCCTATACACACCCCATCACCAGTGGCCATAGCTGTGGGATAGCTGGTGTTCGCTGGCAGTGCACAGGAAAGTGTGGTAACTATGCCTACTGTGTCCAGTCATAGCATGCATAGCTGGGTGTCTGAAAGTGCACCACATAGGCAGATGTCCCACGGTGCTCATGGTAGTGCTGCTGGACATCATGCCCCTTGCAGAGACAACATAGTTGGTACCAACAGGTACATGTTTCTGGCTGTCATGGCAGTGCAGGCATGTATAGAATGTTACCACAGACAGGGCCAAAGGCTGCAGAGGGCTGCTCTCACATCTGCAAATGACAACGCCAATGACCTGGCTGGTGCCATCCGTGGATTAACTGAGTTCATGGATAGACGGTCTGTTGAGATGATGGCCCTCATCGACCGTGGTCTGTCCATGCTTGAACGTGAGGTGGGAGTGTGGCGATGACTGTGTGGACATAGGCCAGCAATGCCAACAGCTTGTAGTGAACATGGATGTGCTAGGACAGCAAGGGACTCCTGTAGTGGCAGTATGAGCCCCGGCACTGTGGGGTGGGGCACTGTTCACACCACACCACAACAGGCTATGAGCATGTGGTCCTGGCCAGCCAGGAGAGACCTGGTACCAGCGGACATTTGTCATCATCAGTTGAGAGTGGCACATCAAGGCCTGTACCTGGACATGCCCATAGAACCCCTGGCAGGCATAGTCCACGTGTCTTTGGCTGGAGGCAGTGAACTGCACATCCTGCCAGGTATGGTCTGCAGCTGTCCATAAACACCTGTGTAGGGCACCCACATGGCAGAACTGTGTGCATGCATACCCACACACTATGCAAATGCACCTAGGGCAACCCCATACCTACACACACCATGCCCAGCTCAACACAGTACACCCCTCACACACACACATGGTGTCAAAACTATGGCCCACCCTCGGCCTCTGGCAAACCAGCATCACATCCTGTGCATATGATGATACCTGTGCCACATCCCTGCCATCTATACCATCAATGCAGGGACAAGCTAATATGGTTCTGATGCAGACATTGACTGTACTACAGTGTACCACAGTACTGCAGTGTAACATGTTGTAAGGAGTAAAGTCTAAAGAATAGATGGCAGGTAGTGTAGCCATCCAGAAATGATGCATTATAGCTGTTAGTAACACTGGTTGTTTGTGATTTCTATAATATTATCTATTTGTGTTGTAGGTGTACATGTGTCAGCACGAGGATGGTCTGCAGTCATATTCCACAACAGTGTATAGCACTGTGGTGACACCATGGCTGTGACATATCTGGGGTACAGTTGAACATGTCACAGGTTGCTAAAATGGTTATTGCCTGTGTTACACGGACAGGTAACCAGCTGAGGCATGTATATTCTGCAACCTGATGTAGACCCATCCACATACTTGCACACTGTTACTTGGCAACACTGAGACTAGACCCCTACATAGCTATGTAGTGATACTGAAGTGTGTGGCTTACATTGCACACCACACAGCAGTCAGGGTGAGGTGTGTCCCAGGTTACATGTTACATGCAGAACATCCCCAGACATGTACAGTATGCTAATGAGGGATGTAATGGGTGTATATGGAAAATACGTAGTATGACATACCATCATATACACATTAACAGACACATAACAGCCAGACACACATCCAAGATACTAGGGCCTATTGCTGCTAACTAACTTGACCATGTGTCCAATGTGTTACAGGTAGGCTGCACACAGCACATGTATAACTCACTTGGATTGTGGTATCAATTACCTGTACGGTTGATGGTGACAATGGTAACCATAAAGTGGTACATGGGACATATACCGGGTGCACCTTGGTGTAATGACAGTGTACATACCACCCATATCCCCCAGTGGATGTTGCACTCCCTGAAACCCATGGTGACACTCTGCCATACCCACTATCACACATTGGCCATGACTGCAATACAGCCCATTGTATACCCCAACAGTGGTACTACAAGGACATGCATTTAATGCACATGCCACATGCATAGTAGTGTGTTGCAATGTCATGCCTCACCTATGGGCAGCAACAACACTATCTGTACTACTGTGTGGCAATGGGTATTGTCATAGGAGTATGTGGCCTCAGAATGCTGTACCCTACAGATATATGGACATGCACAACTACACACACATGCCAGAACACAATGAGTATTCCATGCCTATCACCCCATTTATAAAACACTGTTGTGCTGGTACTGCAAGGCTCGTGTAGCCAGTATGGGGGGAGCTTAACTGGGTACATGTAATGTCCCATTCAGCAGCAGCCACAACTGACTATGGCAATGGGTGTTGCGTTGGTTGTGAAGGCCCTCATGGAATTACCAAGTACAGGTGAGCTAGCACACAGATACCCATCAGGGAAGGTATACGCAACTGTTAGTTTACTCATGACAGGGATATGGTTGTATACATATAATAGGTCTATATATGTCTACATGTACATACAAGTGTCAGTACAAGGGTGCATCACTGCAGGTGGTCATAACTGTGTACCTAGACATCTATATGTGCCAGTTCTTACACAGCTGGGCAGACACGTCAGTGTCAGTCAAGCTTAGGTTACCTGTACATATCCCAGCTGGATACCTGCCATCTGCACATCTGTACAGGGACAAACAGTCATCAGCTTGGCAAGTAGCTATGCAGTAGCATGAGTGTGTTGACAGACAAATGTCTGACAATATGTATGCCATAACTACATGTCGGAAGCCATCACTAATGTGCTGTACAGACAGTAGTCTACAGGTACACTGCACATGATGGATAATTACCCAGTAAGGGGTATAAACTGTGAAACAGCTCACACACCAGGGATATGACAGGGAGGCCTCAGTGTCCAGCTATGCCCACAGGTGTGCCTGTTATCAGTACTACATTTAGCACTCTGCTCTTGCCCGGGTTAGCACTGTCAACAGTAGTACTGCCATGATACACTACATGCCAGTGTGACAGCATGTGCCCTGGGCTACTACACTTGTATGTAACACATTCACATGGAAAACAGTGCTGTACAGGCCTCATATATGTCTGTGTCTCAGACATGACACTCACACCCCTTGCTACAGTAATTTAAGCACAGAGGCGTATGTACAGGACATGGCATTACATACACTTATTACAGACTATCAGACTGAGTGTTGTGACCTGGTTACCAGGGCTAAGCCATGCTTAGCAAGTATCAACATTGCTGCAATATAGCAGCTGAGCTGATTTTCATATTGGTAAGCGATGCCTACACTGTGTGAGTGCCCATATGTTTACCCATAGCTCAGCACAGCTTAGCTTCATGCAAACCCATTTAAAGCTGCTTAAAACTGCCTTAACCACTCTGTATCCGACAGCCCTTGTTCTGCCCAGCACCAAAATGAACAGCCCTTGCAGGTCTTGAACCCAAGACCCTGTACATTGGGGTCACAACACTTAACCACTACACCATGACCACTGTGCAGACAGCTGTTGTTTTACCAATATAGCTGTCAATGCACATATTGAGTAGTATTGAACAATTGCCTTTAGTTCCTGAATTATGTAGTCCTTGTTATTAATATGACTGTTGCATCACATATGCTGTTTTATCATAATGTGCACAAAGCAGATACATACAGTGAGATACATCAGGGAAGGTATACACAACTGTTAGTTTACTCATGACAGGAATATGGTTGTATACATATAATAGGTCTATATATGTCTACATGTAAATACACATGTATACTCATACAAATGCCTGTATACACATCTGTATAGTGCTACATATATATGGCCATGTGTACATCTCTTTGTATGTACATATATATATATATATATATATATATATATATAGATATATATATATATAGATATATCTATATATATATATATATATATATATATATATATATATATATATATATATATATATATATATACATATATACATGTATGTATATATAAATATATGTATATATAGATATACGTATATGTATATATAGATATATGTGTATATAGCTATATATTTATGCACATCCTATGTGTGCAGATATGCCTAGTTATGTTGGTATATATGTAGATATCTATAACTATATGTGCATACATATCTATTCTGATATACCTACTACTGTCAATATATATGTAGATATCCATATGTATATATGCATATGGATTCGTATCTGTATATGTGCAGACATATATTGCTCTGTATATGTATATATCTGGGTGCTGATATGTATTTATATGTACATATACATATCCATCTATATATGTCGATATGTATATGTGTATATATCTATATAGATATCTGGATAATTATATATACATATATTTTCACCACATGTACTGAACATGGAGTGTAGCCATACCTCAGCCGCTATAGTCACGACGTCGTAGTATAAGGGGATGTCAGGTGTGTATAGCAGGTATATTTGTAGAGTATTGCTACTGTAATAGGGATTGTCTTCACAGACATGGTGTGTGTGGGAGGTCAAATCTGCGCCATTGAATACTGACAGACATCCTAAGGACATCATAATACAGTACTGCTGTTAGCATGTAATGCTACTGTGGACTACAGCAGAGATATTGGCCAATACATTTGGAAATACTGACACACTCTGAACAGTCCAGAGTTACACACTGCACCCCTTAGTGCAAGACATGTGGACCAAGCCTGACAATGTGGATGTTAACAGACAATGTAGATGGGTATAACACATAATGACTGGTTTACATTTGCCCCCATAGGTTATGCATTCACACACCCGTGTCTGTCCTGACACATAATAATTGCTAGTACAGGCATGCCATAGCCACATACTACCCACTAGATATTGACATACATCCGTACAGCATCCCACTGCTTTGTATGACATACATGACTGTTAAGGGAGGCCTGGCAGCAGTACATTTGGCAAGTTATCTGGATATGCCATCCCACTGGGTAAGTACACTAAGCTGCTAGGCATGTAACAAAGCACTGTGCATGCTACAGGCAGACTGGCTCAACACTGGCATACCTTTCCTATGGGGGAATGCACATGTACCTGCATATATAGCAGGATCTACAGGCATGTCACATCACAGAATACAATGCATCAGTGTGGAAGTGCATAACCACAGCCAATGTGAACACAACCATAGCCACGTATGGTAAGCTAGTGTAATATTATAGTATATGGACTGTTTGTTTAACACCATCCTCATATGTGCCACTCACACACTAACCCTACATATACTGGGCCATTACACAGTGTGTTCCAATGCCTGTCTGTGGTATGGGACATGTGTGTGAATGGCCCTACAAACATGTAAGTTGATAGGGTAACATACAGTGAAGCAGCATGTAACATAAGATAGAACGGGACCAGGAACAATGACATCTATCACATTCTGTACACAGGCCACAGTACATATTGACAATACATACACTGTCAAAATTCACCTTATGTGCACAGACCTCAATACTGTGCACACAACTACAGAATGTCCAGGGTATGTCATCAAATATAACCCCTACTATACATAACATGTGTAGCAGTCTGATATCTCACTGGCTTATCAGATATGATGTCACTAATTATGGCATACAGTAGATATGCATCTCTTACTGCATGACATATGTACAAAGGTTCTTTTTTTTTAGTTGTAAATCCAAAAATGTAATTTAATTGTGTTTTTGCATGCAAAGCAAATCCTTCTATGTTGGAAGGACAACTCAAGAATTAAACAGAAGGATATATGAGCACAAATATGCCATTCAGTCAGGAGATGGGAGAAATGCATTATGTAAACATTATAAGTTAAACAAATGCAAGGTAGATTTTACATTTGTAGTACTTGAAACTGTGTCTATTGAAGCAAACGTTATAAATATTGAAGAAGAGTTAGGCTGGTTAGAATACTGCTGGCAAGTAAGGCTTAATGCCTGCTTTCCACCAGGATTAAATAATAGAGAATAATTTGTTAGTTATTTAAAAAGGAAAGGTCTAAAGCATTAGTTATATGTGTTTTATTATGTTAATTAAGGTCATGTGATTTCATGTCAGGTAATAGTTTTAGGATATTTAAAATATGAATTACTGAAGTCTTTGTAAAGGATTAACAAGACAAAAGTGCTAACTGGAGGATTTTACTGTTCGTTCTGCATTAAATACCTTTTTTTTTCTGTACTTTGAGCCTGTGGATATTTTTCTGTTATATGTACAAAGGTTGACAGAGTTGTGCCTGGAGGCACATGTACAGGGCCAATATTGACATGTTGCTGTGATTACCTCATACATTTACTGTTGTAACAGGGTTTGTTGCAACATATGTCCTTTGAGGGATATGAAGTTAGTAACTCTCACGGCTGACACCATCTACAGACTTCAGTCCTCACACTACCTTCTGCAGTTCACAGATAGGTGTTCTGTGGGTAACACATGAAACAAAAGGCATCACACACTGTGCTGTCTGCAGATGACTCTACAGATGGGTTTTCTTCATAAACATAGCACTGACATGGCAGTTATTAAAACATGTAGGACAGCCATATCCACACACACCCTGTTAAACCAACATTATTCCAAATGCATTATATCAGCACTTACAGTCTGTAGTCAGTTTAGGCACATCCCCCTCCTGTGTGTTGCCCTGTTTCCACAGTGTACGTTGTTAGAAGTAAATCCCCAATCCATATGAGATGCTGTTTGCCAAACAACAGAACGGGTTATTGCTCACAGTGAATGAAAAGGCCCAACATCGACATGAAGTTCCTAGATAATGGAGTGTGTTTCCATGCAATTGGCAATGGGAATGTTACCACAGCTGTTCCACATGCAATCAGCTAGAAGAGGGCTGCAATTTGTGCAGAGGCCATCAGCTGATCATGAGCATCACTTAAAATACACATACTGCTGCCTAAGCAAAGCAGGTGTAGGGTTCCACATCCAGCAGAGAGGGAGTGAGAGAGGCAGACAGAGGCAAAGTAAAGTTAGGGAGGGGTGGGAGAGTAAAACTTAAGCATGTTTGCGTTGCACATCTACCAGCACAGGGTATCAGACCCCTAACATCTATGTAGTGCTATTACCTTTCTATGCAGTTATTGGATGCACCACATAGGTTACATGTTGAGGACCCATCAAAACGTATATGTGATGATGAGTGACATCTGTAACAGAGCCATGGTAGCTATGCTGTATGTGTAGTACACGTGCCTGTCCACATGAAGTGCCAGTATCAACACAGCCACACTCTCACAGGGTCGCACACACATTGACACACTTGGCAGGGCCAGGAATACAACTCATCACTAGTGAGATTGCCACAACACATTATTGCGCAGGTATCACATGCACCACTGGGCTCATACAGAGCTTATATGGGCAAAGGGTATGTGGAGGTGTCTGACATTGGACAGCATGCTTTGGTATGCCAATCGGGGTTGTAGTGAGTGTGAATGTGATCACACACATCATACAACACACACACACACACACACACACACACACACACACACACACACACACACACAGTGCCAGTATTGACATGCATGGGTGCATTGCTTCACAGGTGTGTACTGGACGACTGTGCCAGACAGCTATACCAGGCTAGGTGATGGGCATACCTTGGCATTAGCCCACATGACATTGCTGTGCATTGTGGCTCAGGGGTGTAGTTTCTGGATTTGCCCACACAGGTGGGTATTGTATTCACCATCCAGTCACCTGGGTGACTATTGCGTGTGGCCAGTGCTTTACTTTGCTTGCCATGTATGTGTTCCTTAGTCCATGACATGGATGGTGTGTGGGATGTGCACACCTCACACATTCATGTACAGTGACATGTGGAACTGTACCTGGGGTGTCTGGCCCATGTTGTGTACACAGATTGTTATCATCAGCTGTGCCAGTCCTGGCCTCATGTGGCGAGAACTGTTAATGGACAGCAGGTTTACCCTGCACCTACACTGATAGCATGATACTGGCATTCCCTGGTGTAAGTGGCATCTGTCCATATACAGCATTTTTTTCAGGCATGGTATATCCTTTGTGGGTCATATTTGATGGCAGCACAGATGGTGCAGGTGTCCAGTGGGGCACATGGGGATGGTGCACTGTCGGCATGTACGTGCCTATTGGGCAGATGGACAGGGTGCCATGCCCTCGGTAGCCCACTGCAATCACACCATGGTTACTATCAGTGGGCAATATGCAGGGTACTACCAACATACCGGCTGTTGCCTAGGCAAGTGTGTGTGTGTGTGTGTGTGTGTGTGTGTGTGTGTGTGTGTGTGTGTGTGTGTGTGTGTGTATGAGAATGTTCTCTGGGTGATACTAGGGTTGCTAACTTTGTTTGCCTGGCCTTGATGTCATATGTAGGGGTATGGATTTGCACACCAGCCTCTCAGCTATTTCACATATGTTATCCCTGTATGGTGGACATAGTGATATATACTAGGGCCATCATAGAAGAAATATGCAAAACCACTCCACATTGAGTCCAGTTGTTACATACTCATATCCACCTAGGATATGACTGACAAACACAGACACACACACACACACACACACACACACACACACACACACACACACACACACACACACACACACACACACCTCATGTCTGGGATTAGAACTCCTACCTAACTAGCTTATTACACTATGGCACTGCGCAATTATAGGGTGCACCATGTTGATTACTGGAGTGCTCTTTCCTCAAAGGTGAATTTCACAATGAATGACATCAGCAGAATTGCCAAAGTAGGACATTTGAATTGTAGTGAGTGTGGCTAGCCTAAAATGCCTTGTTCCCTACACAGACATAGAAACACACAGAAAACATCCACAACTGCCATGTGTGGGAATAGAACCCCTACCAGAGTTCTATATCACACTACAACATGAAGCTGTTATACAATGCACCATGGGGATTATTGAAATGCTCCTTCACCAAAGGTGTATTTCACAGTGAATGACATCGTCAGGTTTGCCAATGTAGGGCATTTGAATTGTAGTGAATGTAACTAGCATAAAATGCATTGCTCCCTCCACAGACGGTGATACACACAGATACACGCAGCTGTCATGTATGGGATTAGAACACATACCTAAGTAGTTTCTCACACTATAGCAGTATGCAGTTGTAGGACACATCACAGAGATTACCAGGCTATAACTTTCCATAAGGTATATTTCACAGTGTATGACATCAGCAGCCTTGCCATAGTTGGGCATTTGAATTGTAGCAAGTGTAATTAGCCTAAAAAGCATTGTTCTCTACACAGACAGAGACATGCACACACACACACGCACACACGCACACACGCACACACACACACACACACACACACACACACACACACACACACAGTTGCCATGTCTGGGATTAAAACTCCTACCTAACTAGTTTATCACACTACAGCAGTACGCAGTTATAGGAAGTGCCACAGAGGGTGTATTTTAAAGTGGATGACCTCAGCAGGCTTGTCATATTAGGACTATGGGGAGGGCAGTGTGTGTGCATGGTCCATAACCCATTCATCTAGAGATTGATACACCACATGCGGGCACATGCAGGGTTATATTCCACAGGTATGTATATACAGTTGCTAGATGACTACCTCCCTGTACAGTCATGTTGCACAGCTAGCACTTGCACCACATAGTCCATAATGCTGGCAGATACCAGTGGCTAAGGTCTACAGTGAGTGACATCTGAACCTCATGTGGTTGTAGCCATTTGACTGTGTGCTGGGTGGGACAGGCCTCATAATGGATGGGCCCCTGTGACAGTCACTCTCTTCTACACATCTATGTATGTCTAATTTTGGCTTATTATAATGTGTTGTCCTTGGATTTATACCTGTATTCCTATCCAGTGTGTGTGCAAAGCATGAGTGGTGCATACTGAGGAGTCTGCACTAACATCTGCAACTGCCAGGTATGTCTGGTCCACTGTTGTTTGCCGACATGGCCTTCATTTGTTTGTGTGTGAGCATGCCCAGTATGACCTTTCAGTATGTTGTTGACTGACATTGCCTTCATTTCTCTAAGTGTGTGAGCATGCCCAGTATGCCCTTCTGTATTGCATGTGTGGATTGATTCCAGGTAGTTTGTACTGCAGTGCAGAACTTTGTGTTTTATACCTACAGGTAGCATACTGTTTCTACAGGGTATCCATCGATCATTTGGCAATATGGGGACAAACTGTGCAGCGGATAGTGTGTACTGTAGGTGATTGTGTCTGTGCTGCTTCAGCTGCATGGTTATGCTGTTAGCAAAAATATTCAGACATGTGTACTGTTATACACAGTGATGTTTTCTGTCCTTGTGTACTGTCAGGTAGACATTCTTGCTCACAGTGATGACTTGGGGGACAAGGGTGACTGCAACTGTGTCCGGTATTGTGGGCAAACACCTACGTATTCATGGTAAGTAATGCCATTCTAGAGGGGGAGCTGCAGACACTTGGTGCTGGCTTTGTGTATCCAGTTCAGTACCTTGGTACAGTGCTGGTAGAGGATCCCATACTTGTCCACCCATCAACATGATGGTATGGCCTTATGTTGGTATGGCAATGCCTCACAGATGCACAGATTTGCACAGGTTAGCCAGAGGCAGGGGCCATGGGTCAGGACATTTACCCTATTGTGGTGTATGGGCAGGTGTGTAGCCACCCAAAGCCTATTACCAAGCTATGAACCTATCATGTCAGTTTCCCTGCTAGACAGGGGTCCAGGGAAGTAAATATTGTAGGAAGAAATATTCAGAGAATTGTTATGGCTAGGCTTGTATAGGCCCTAGGGCCGATAGTCTAGTACCACGCTATGAACCAATCTATGAACCTATCATTTTTGTGTTTGCAGCCAGGGATAGTGTGGGCAAGCAGCTTGGTGTCAGACTCTGCACATTCCATGCTGCCCATGCTCCCACACTCCCCTCTGTTATTCTAACCTCTTCCATACATTATGCATACATTATCTGATACTTTCCCTAAGGGTATCACCCCATCACAGGTGTGAGTTAGTGTTGGTCCACAGTTCATGCAGTGGGACATGGTGGACATGTTACTGTGGTTTGTCCACATGGCCTTACATATGGCTTATGTAGAGTGTGTTATGTTGTTATTTGGGTGTCCATGACATAACATGCATTGGCAGTACATGTGAGACACAGGCCTTTGGCAGATGCCTGTGGGGCATTAGGGGTTGCTGGAGGCCAGATGTGGCAGGCTGTTGCATTCTGTCAGTCCTACAGTCCCAGACCACCATACAGTATATTCCCCTGGGGTGACAGGGTAGGTGTGATAGGTGTTCATGCCAATACCTTCTATCAGTCTTGATAAGATGGTGTGGATGTTCGCAGGGTGCTACCTACAGCTAGGGACATACCTGCATGGGACACCTGCACTGCATGCTGCAGTCTTCCGCTATTGCCATATACAGGTGGGGTCTTACTGTACCTATTCCCCACAGCAGGGATATTACCAGAGAAGTGCCTGTTGGTGGAGTTTGCATGCCTGGGTGCATGTGTGCTATGGGCATTACTTGCATCTGACACACAGATATGCATGGGACACTCTAGTTATGCTGGCATGTGCAGGTACATCAGCTGATTCCCAATACATCAGTCCTACCTCCTTTGTGATCTGCAGGTGTTCAGGCAGACATCACTGGTATCCCCTACTACAGGTCCAGTTACTGTGATGCATACTTATATGTACAAATCCAAGGGTGCTCCATTTCACAGTGAGACAGTATATACTGTATGTCTGGGGCACTTTCCCCTGCATACTGCTTGTATATCTAGCCCAAAAGGCATGCCATGTCAGTCTTTCAGATGGTGACACAAATTACCACCATACATTTACTATGGCTTACTGATAGCATGTGTTATACTAGTGGGGAATGTCTTTGACACTGCAGTCATGAGGGCTTGTCCCTGTCATCAGCAGTAGTGGGCAATGGCCACCAGGTCTTACCTCAAAATGCATACAAACTGACCACTCTCACGCATTATGAATCACACACCCTCCTAACACACACAGACCTGCGTATAGTGCAAATGATACAACCTATCCTGCTACCTTGGCCACATCTGGGCATCTGTGCGCCACTCATATTATACCTACTCATACATGTTACTACATTTCTACACAGGATTGGGGGGGCACACCTGAGTGTCACTACATTTCTACACTGGATTGGGGGAAGGGGCAAACCTGTCTGTTTCCACATGTCTACATAG
Organism: Protopterus annectens; assembly: GCF_019279795.1. Classification (NCBI taxonomy): domain Eukaryota; kingdom Metazoa; phylum Chordata; order Ceratodontiformes; family Protopteridae; genus Protopterus; species Protopterus annectens. The sequence goes on along the minus strand of NC_056745.1, from coordinate 867,655,199 downwards.
GCATGGGGACACACCTGACTGTTATTACATTTTTACATAGGATTGTGGTGGGACACACCTGACTGTTTTTACATTTCTACACATGATTGGGGGGCACACCTTACTGTTTCTACATGTCTACATAGGATGGGGGGGGCACACCTGGCACTTGCACACATTTGCTATGACTGTACTGGTATGTCAGGTACTCCATTTAATTCTGTATTCTAACCTATCATACTGACAAGAGGCATATCAGTGTACTACAGGTCTTAGCTTTGATTGCCCTACATGTTAGTGCCTGACTTCCTACACTTCAGAACTAGCATCCCACTGCCTGACCTGCTGTAGTATGTCTATGTAGGCCTGGGGGGGGAAGTTTACCTATAGGCATCATTCAGAGGCCATAGCACAAGCTCTGTTTGGGTTTGTCTACACTTGCCTGGCTGGCTGAGACTTTTGTTGGGTATGTGAACCTCCATGACTGGCATGTGTGAGTCATATGGACACACATGTCACCCAGCACATTTCCTGCAGTGAGTTTTGTCACCCTGTGTAGTACTGGCTATTATGGTGACTCCAGTATGTTTTACAGATGTCATGGTGCCACTATGGGTGTCTACTATCTGCTGCCATAACATTCATCCACCCAATTCCCTTGCATGCTCACATCTGTACCATAGTTACAGGTAACAACACATTCTACTCCATTTGGAAATTGGTAGGTTGATTGACTTACCTTGTGGGTGTGCCAGGATTGAGGATGGTGCTGGAGGGATGCCTATGTCAGATGCACATAGTACACTCACTATACATGGGTGAGCACAGGTAATGTCATGTTTGGCATCCCTTTTACTATATGTACGAGTCAGAGAGAGGTATCATTCCCTGGGTCCCCTACTGTGTCAGTGTATGTGCTATGCATTGCCTCTTTGCCAAGGCCATCACACTGGGCACACCTCCATCTGCCTACTGGGGCAGGCTCAGGTTGTTCCTCCTCCAAGTCACTCTGTGCCTGTGCAAGCCTTGGCATTGGTGAGGGGCTGTGTGACTATAATGCATCATTGCTGGTCTGTGTGGCCCTTCCTCGTGCTGTTTCTGCTGCAGCTGTTTCCACAGGATCATATTGTGTAGCATGGCACATACCATAACAATTTGAGTACATGTAGCTGGTGAGTACTGCAAGGCTCCACCAGATGTATCCAGGCACCAGAACCATGACTTGAGCATCCCAAACACATGCTCTATTATAAGTCTGGTCTGTGCGTGCGCCTCATTATGGTGTTCTTGTTCAGGTGTGTGTGCATTTCTGATGGGTGTCATCAGCCACGGCTCCAGTGTGTAGCCAGCATGCCCCACTAGGTGACTATAAGGGATGCCCCCATTAGCAAATCTCTGGTACAGCTGGGTCAGATGCCAGATGTGGGAATCGTGATAGCTTCCAGGGCAGCCACCACACACATTCATTATAATGCTGTAGGCATCACACATGACCTGGCAGTTAATGGAGGGGAGGCCCCTCCGGTTAATGTAGGCCGTACCAAATCACCAGGTAGTGCTTTGATGCATATGTGCATGCAGTCTATAGCACCCACTACCTCAGGGTATTCTGCTATTTGGTGGAAGCGATGCATATTGCTGGCCAACATCTCACGGGTGTTGAGGAAATATACATGCTCACTGGCATGTGCTCACATGGCATCCAGGAACTGGAGGAATACTCTGGATGCTGATGCCTGTGAGATCCCCATGATATCCCCAGTTGAGCTTTGGGAGGTACCTGTGGCTAGTATTCCTAGGCCTACACATACCTTGGTATCCACTGGGATGGGTTCCCCTCGGTCACTTTGGTGTGTCAGGCGTGGCCGTCACTGCTCAAAAATTTGCTGTAGGATGTCCATGTCCACCCTATAGTGCTCCACTATCTCCAGCTCATGTAGCCCCTGGTAGATTACCCTGGGTCTGTACACTCTTCTCCATCTCCTCACTGTGAGTTAATCGGCAGCATTCACATCCTCACCATCCTCAGCCTCTTGCACATGTTGTTGTATGTTGCCTGCTGCAGCCCCTATCATTTTGTAGTTTTGTTTGTTAAATGCTCCCTGCTTGTATACACTGGTGGTGCAGAGTATGGGAAAAACCAGAGGGGAAGGTGTTTGCATAGTTTATAGTAGTGTTCTGGGCTGGGCTGGTCTGCTGCCTATGTAATTGGCTGATTCTGCTACATTTCACCTGCCAGCTATGCTAGTTTTCCTCGATAAACTTCCTACTATTGTTTACCCTGCCCATTGGCTCCCTGGTTAAGCCCAGCGGCACGGCGTGCAAACACAGTGCTCTAATGAGCACAGAGCTGCTATTTCCTGGTTTACTTTTTTCTTTTTTTCTTTAAAACCCGGTGCATGGCTCGCACACCCACTTAGGAAATGTAAAGAGTGCTAGGCAGACTCAGACTCAGACACACCCCCTTGCTTAGCTGTGCTTAGCTAGGAGCAAACCTGAGCCACAGGGCTCCAATCTGCTTACAGTATGCCTGACACACCCGCCCATAATGCCAGCTAACTCCTAGGTTTACACCAAGCTATTCCTGCTCTTACACTGTTGGGACCTGACTAGCATGCTGGGGAAAACTGGGATTCACTATCATTCCCTTCATTTGCATAGGATTGCCTGCTAATGCATAGTTATATGTCTCACACTGAGCCTCCCCCCTTAGCAACCACTACTCACTGGCCATGCTGTCTTCTACCTGCCATTGACTTTAATGGCGGAATAGTGATTTTAGTTAGAATGCTTATTTTAGGTTTATTTTCTTATTTTCCCCCTGATCCCATTTGTGCACCACTGCCTTATGCTTAAACAGCTATTACTTAGCCATTGGTATGCTTCCTGACTGATATGCAGCCGTTATTTGGAGCTGTCATGGCTCCGTTTTGGAATTTGCAGAAATGTACTCGGTTACTAACCAAGTACATTTCTGCAGATTACACTCATCCTGCACAGCCAGTTTCCAGCTTCCTGGATCACAAATTCACCTCATTTGCATGGATTTCTCCTGCAAATGGGGTAATTTGCATACAGGAGCTGAGTCCGTGCAGGACTAGTGCAGGAGTGTTCGTGCACACCCCTGCAGGCTATTCCTGGATCGCACGACAGACACATTGCCTGCTAGAGCTCCTGCACTAATCCTGCATGCCGTGCAAGGCTTGTAGAATCTGGGGGCATGTTTTTCTCCCCCAACAACTCCTGCAACTTAAATATACTAACTCTGAGATCACTCTACAGTGAAGAGAATGGTAATGGAGATCGCTATACCGTGTGGAATGGGAACATTACCACTCTCTTCACTGTAGTGCGATCTCAGACTTAGTATATTTAAGTTGCAGAGGGTGTAGGGGATGCAGGAGGTTTTGCCCCCCTGCAAAAACATGTTTTTTATGTCTTTTTTTTTTTTAAATTTTGAGATTCCACAATCTCGAGGTTTTGAGTTCGATATTTTGAACTTTGGGATTGTGGACTTTCAAAATTAAAAAGTAGACCCATATATTTATATATATATATATATATATATATATATATATATATATATATATATATATATATATATATATATATATTTGTGTGTGTGTGTGTGTGTGTGTGTGTGTATATACACATTTAAGTGACATTAAATGTAAGCGTACAAGGAGTGCCCTGTTTAAACATAAAATGGAACACACATCTGCTAATTTTGTTTTCGTAGGTATTGATTCATTATGGAGAACAAACATTTCTGAAGCTGATAACATATTATTCTAGGCAAAAAGGAAAGACTCTGGATCATAAATGTGGGTGCACTTTACAAACCTGGTTTAAACAAATATCTCTAAAATGTAATGATTTTGATAACATGTTTTTTCAAAAAAAAGTTTTTTATAAATTCCTTAAAAGTGATTTTCATTAGGTTTGTTTAAGTTATATATGTTTTAGGGTGTGTATGTATTTATTTTTTGTTTCATGATGTTTACAAAAAATAATGGGTGACTGTATATGTTATATCTTTAAAATGTGACTATATAAATGAATGGATTGCAAGGGACGACACTATTCCACTGAAGACACCAAGGGGTGAAACTGGTTTGGAGTTTCTTGCTTGCTGTGACTGTTTGTCAGCCAGGGGAATTAGCCTGAATAAATATTGCTGGAAGATTGCTTAGTTATTTATTTTTGTTATTTTTCTGTTTTTTACTAAATTGTGGATTTGATAGTGCTGGATATCTTTTTTTGGTGTTTCTGTAAATTGGTACAGTCCGAGCACACCACAAGCTAACGTGCACCAGAAGGTTGTTGGGAATTTTATATATATATATATATATATATATATATATATATATATATATATATATATATATATATATATATAGATAGATATATATGTACAAGAAAAAAACATAGGAAAACATACTGTAGGTTTGTTTTTGGATTACATTTTTTCCTATATTATGTTTTGTGGCTTGAATTATATTTAGAAGTACTTTTCAGCTGAACATTTATGTCAATACTTTACATTTCATGATATAACTTAATTATGGACTGTATCTTTAATTGCAGTCTTTAAGTGTAACATTGTAACCACGTCCGTTCCATACACTGATGATGCCATGGGACGAAACCAGTTTGTTGATTTTGGTTTCTGCTGAATTGCTACTATTAAATCTTTCTTATTTATCCTGCTCAGATCGTATTCATGACTATATATCTATACACATTTATAATCCCTTTTGGGGCATGTGTGGTATGTTTATTTTTTTGACCAAACTAAAAGTTGAAAATGGGAGTATAGGACGGACATGAAAAATGGAAGCAAGAAAAGTGTACAATACAAAGTGGAAAGTGAAGAATGAGTAGGATGAACGTGGAATAGCAGCATACATCTCAACATCTTAAGCTTGATATTAATGAATACAACAATAGTTTTGCTGATTTAATGAATGACATCTTTCATGATTTGTCAGAAAACTGCATCTTTTATGGTGAACAATTGTAGTCAAATGTGCACATTAAATATCTGTGAAGCTGAGTGGTATGGATGGAGTATTTTTTATTTTATTTTATTTTATTTTTTTGAGAAAAGAAAATTGGGGAAGGAAGTTAGGCAAGCAAGTGGTGGGTAGCAGAGGGAGGTTAGGTCACAGGGGAGGATCGACATGACTGACAGGGAGTGGGGTGACAATGAGTAGGGGGAACAGAATGGTGAAAGACATCAGACAAAGAGTTGGCAATAATAAGGGGAAGATGATATAAGATACAGAGGTGGTGACTGACACAAAAGAGAGGGGAACACCAAGTTCATTGATAAGTTTGAGTTTTCAGAGCAACAGTTTCTGCCAGTTGTCACTTAGTGGGACATAACTAATCACCCTGGGGCCCATTACTACTGGATCATGCCTAAGGTTATGGAGGCAGGACTAGGCAAGGAAGCAACTCTTACTAGATAGGGCATGGTCTCTATATAGCCAATGTGAGCATGAAAATTCCCATCTAGTATATGCCACACAAGCTCTTCCAGCCAGAAAAGAGTCACCTTTACTTGCACTGCTACTGGCCGATACTATTGTCCCGTCCTTTGTTGTAGGACTATATGACACAGGTGGTGAAAGTATGGGGCAGGAGGCGGGGAGACAAATCTAGCAGACTGGTGCACATATATGCTGAGTACCATTGGTAGGGGTGGGGGTGACACTGCTGCTTCTGCTGCCACCTGTGGAAGGACCATAGGCCATGCTGGTGTGCTAGGTGTAGTTCACTGTGCTACAGCATATAATAGTAACAAAAATGGAGAGAAAAATAAATAAATACATGAAAGTGAAATGATCGTGAGAAATAGTTTGATAGATGAGACATATAAAAACAATCTGCCGGATTTATGAAGGTAAAATCTCTGTGCAGGAGCAGTGTAGCCGCTCCTGCATGGAGTATATCCACAGAGTGATCCAGGAACATGCCATATTGATGTGCACGAGCGAGCTGACACTACTTCTGCATGAAAACCCATGCGGGATGCTAAGTACCTCATTTGCTGGAGAAAACCATGCAAATGAGGTAAAATAGCAATCCAGGAAGCAGGTAGATAAATGTGCAGGAACAGTGTAAGATGCAGAAATGTATTCAGCTACTAGCCCAATACATTTCTGCAAAAATTTAAACGGAGCCATGACAGCTCCAATAAAAGCATGTACCCTAATCTGTAGGCATGCCAATGGGCAAATATATGGCCATTGGTATGTTAAAGTGTTTATTTTTTTTAAAAGTAAAGGTTTATTATTTTTGGCTGATCTCAGCAGTTTCAGCATAGGGAAGTGCCGTGCAAATGGGATCATGGGAAAAATAAAAAAAATGAAGTTGAAAAGTCCATTTTAAGGGAAGAATAAATGACAGACTTGCTGTGAAGTGTGCTAATGTTATAGTCACATTCTTACTGGTTGAAAGAGATTTGGTGTTTTTAATAAAAGAGGTACCTACAGTGATCTTTGTTGTTTATTCTTCTGTTCCTTTGGGTGCCTGGTGGTTTTGGATCCATTTTAAGGGAAACCTGCATTTTGCCTTTATACTCAATGGCAAGCAGAATCAAAACAATGGCAGGGACCAGTGTAGTGCAGTAACTATGGATTAAGGCAGTGGGGTATGTTAATGAGGGGACTTATACTAAATCACAAAATTCTTCTAAGTGTCACTCTGTACCTAACCTTGTAGGTGCTGTAACACCATCATGTAGGCAAAAGGAGCAACTAACATGAAAATGTTGCATGTCATGCTTACTGTAAGTGCACTGGAGCTCCGTTGCCTGGGTTTGTGCTTAGCTAAGCACAGCTAAGCAAGGGGGAATGTGCCTGAGGCTATATACTCTTATTCCATGAACTGAAGAGCATGTTTACGCACAGGGGAGGACCATTTCTTCCTGTTTACACTAGCTAAATGAGTCTGTGCAGCATGCTGGGGCTTAAACAGGAAGGCTATAGGGAAAAAAAAGAAATAGCAGAACAAGGGAAATGCAGCACAACTCAACAATATGGGATTCTGCAACTCACAATGGGCCACTGAAAGCGCTCAATAATGCAGCTAGCAGGTGGCTGCATAGCTAAAAATGGGAAGAGATGTAAAAAATAAATAAATAAAGGGCAACAGCACAATAAAGGAAAAACGAAGTAGAAATCACAAACATGGGACTCTTGCAACTCACAATGGGTCATGCAAAGCACACAATAATACAGCTGGCAGGTGGCTGCATACCTGAAAATGGGAGGAGCAGTAAGTAAAATAACTAAAAAAGGGCAGCAGCAGAATAAAGGCAATCATGCAGAAATTACTAGTAATGCCTCTAGCACTCACAGTGGCCAAATCAAAGCCATGAGTAATATAGGTAGCAGATGGAATGTATCATAGTCAGCCAATCATACAGGCAGCATCTGCAGCAAAACAGCGTAATGTATGGAAACACCTTACAGTCTGTTTTTTCCCACAAACCCTGCACCATTGGTGTATACATGCGGGGAATTTTAACTGGAAAACTGTTAGGGGCTGCTATTGCTTTGATCCATCAGTATGTGCTAGAGACTGATGCCTGAGAGGAGGATAATGCTGACAACCACCACAGGCCAAGGAGGAGGAAAAGAGTGTTCATTTCCAGGGTAACCTACCAGGGGTTACATGATCTGGAGATAATTGAGCGCTACAGAGTGGACAGAGACATACTTCAGCAAATCACTGAGTTGTGCCAGTCTCAACTCTGAGCCAGAACCAACAGAGGGGACCCCATCCCAATGGATACCAAGGTATGTGTAGCCCTTAAGAATTCTAGCTACAGGTATTTTCCAAAGACCTACTGGGGACATGATGGAGGTCTCACAGGCATCTGCATCCAGGGTACTCCACCAGTTCCTCAATGCCATGCTACCACATGCCGCTGAGCACATTTACTTCCCAAACACCCATGTGGAGAGGACCAGCAATATGAGTCCATTCCACTGTGTAGCAGAATACCCGGAGGTACTGGGTACCATAGACTGCAAGCACATCCACATCAAAGCACCACCAAGTGAACAGGGTAGGGTCTACATAAACTGCAAGAGCTTCCCCTCCATCAACTACCAGGTTTTGTGCAATGCCCAGGACATTATCATGAATGCGTGTGCTGGCAGCCCTGGAAGCTATCATGACTCTCACATATGGCATTCATCACAGCTGTACCAGGAATTTACCAGTGGGGGCATCCCATATGGCAATCTGGTAGGGGATGCTGGCTATGCACTGGAGCCGTGGATGATGACACCCATCAAAAATGCATGCACACCCACACAAGAATGCCATAATGAGGCACATGCACAAACCAGGATCATTATAGAGCATGTGTTTGGGATGCTCAAGTCATGATTCCACTGCCTTGACATATCTGGTGGAGCCTTGCAGTACTCTCCAGCCACATGTGCACACATATTCATAGTATGTGTCGTGCTACACAATATGATCCTGCGGAAACAGCTGCAGCAGGAACAGCACAGGGAAGGGCCACACAGCCCACCAACATTGCCAAGGTCCCCACAGGTACAGAGGGACTCACAGGAGGAGGCCCCTGAGCCTACTCCTGTAGGCAGATGTAGGTGTGTTCAATATGCTCATGCTTTGGCAAAGAGGCAATGCATAGCACATACACTGAGACTGTAGGGACCCCAGGGACTGACACCTCTTTTCTAACTCACACACACAGTAAAATGGATCACATATCCATCACATTACTGTAACATACCATGTATAGGCAGTGTACTGTGTGCATCCAACATAGGCAGCCCTCAAGCACCATCCTTACAACTGCCACAAGCACAAGATAAATCAGTCTTCTTAACAATAAATGAATGGAATACTATGTTCTGCTAGCATATCTATGGTAATGCTTCATGCATGCAAGGGAATGGGGTGGCCTACTGGGATAGCAGCACACAGCTGACAGCTATGTGGGACACCAGGAAATGTCTGGCCAAACTGGCCACCATACACTATGCAATAGTACCCAAGGTGGCAAATCACACTGCAGTATATGTGTGGGGACAACTAACTGGGGGGATCATAGGACACAGGCATGGCTGTCAGGGTGGGAGTCCTATAACCACCCCTCACACCCACACGGCAAGTCAGCTGTAGAAACCAACAGAGAAATGTCTAGTAAAGACACACAAATGGCGGCAATGTTGAATTAACTCCCTACAGACTCACACAGTGATAACACAGCAGGACCCATAGTTGCAGTAAGGCTATGAAGGGTAAGAAGTCTGAAACTGAAATGTATGCCAATACAATCTGACCTGGGTTATTTGCTGATATGCTTCCAGTCCCCAAGACAGAGAACAATAATATGGTAAATGGAACCAAAATGTAAAGCAAATATCAATACAGTCTCTGCAAATGTGTACAGCTGACAGGTGTACACCCCATATACCCACACAAATGCAGTAAAACATATGTTTGCATGGAAATAGCAGAATAGCACACATTGGCAGAGCTGTAATAATACACATGAAAACATGTCACCTGTCCACAATATGCAGGGGTCAATAAGATATGTGTATGTGCGGTTAATACTGTCTGTATGTTCTCCTGGCAGTCATCTTCTATTGCGCTAGGTACAGTGCTGCCTTTGACAGGACCATGTGCAGATAACTGCAGTACCAACTGTTATGCATATCAGTGACACCCACTGCTCTGCCACTGACATACCTGGATATCACAGTGCTATGTGGAATATACTACACATATTAGTGACATCTTGAAGGATGTGTAGCAGAGGTGCCAAGGCTTTTGTGAATATAAGTGCTTTGTGGTACTGTTGTCATTCTCAATAATCCTTTTACTTATGTTTGCTTTTAGAAATAATGGACATGCCTGCATAGTTGAATGCACTCTGTACCCACACCCATAACTCACAACCTCTGACAGCAAGATGTCTGGACAAGGGCAGAAATAAACGTGGAACAAAGGCATAATGATAGGCATGTGTTGTAAATATTGCCCTTATATACTGAGAAAGTTGGTAGGGTGAGGAGTTTTCAGTAAGCAGGAATGGTCTGAAGGTTATGTATTCTGAACCAGTAATGTCTGTATTATTTTGTAACATCACACTTCAATTATAGGTAACTAACTTGCCATAAAAACACAAGTTTACATAGAAAGGATGAAACTCTAGGCAAACACCTGGACATCCTGCCAAAAAATGTACAGGTCAGAGGTATGCACACACAAGGATATGACATGTCAGATTAGAAAGATACCACACAGGCAGGCGATCCCTAGCCAGTATATCACCAGGTTGCTGGACTGTTTACACAGCTGTGTGTCATTACTACACTGGGTGTAGCCACACCTCACAAATGGCCTTGTTGGGCAAGAATTTACATAGCTGACCTCATATTATTGGTCTATGCATCATACAAATAGTATTTCTCTGGTAAAGCACTGTGATGATCCAAGGATCTCTGGCACTAGGTAATGATACAATACATTGCAGTTTCAGACTACAGATATGTCAGAAAATGTCTGCTAAACAAAACAAGTACCCTGAGAAACGTCCTGTTTAGACATGAGAGGTATGGTTGTAGCACACAAAACCCTGGACTGGGGTACACCTATCTCTGGGAAGTAAATATTGTGGGAAGAAATATCCAGGGAATTGTTGTGGCTAGGCTTGCATAGGCCGTAGGGCCAATAGCCTAGTACCAACCTATGAACCTATGAACCTATGGAAGGTCACACTGGGCATGCTCTTACACTTAGAGAATCACAGAACATGTTGGAACTCACATTGGAATATATGACTGTATAGTGTATATATGTCCATGCATACAGACAGCACTGTATACCTCAACTGCCCCCCCCACACACACACACACACATATACACACACATCAGAGAGGATTACCCTCAGTTAGCTGTAGGTGGCCCATATGTGATATAACTGCATCTGTTGCATGAGATACACACATACACACACATATATGGGCAAGACATAACACATGTCAAGCATACACACACATAGATGTGGGGAACTGAGAGACAGACAGTGATACAGAGAAAGACACAGGGGAACACAGACAGAGTGAGTCACACATGTTGATACCCGGAATGGCATATAGTAATGTTCTGCTGTGGACAGTGGCATACCAGTTGTAAACAGTTGCACATGCCAGCATAAAAGGTGTGTCCCATTGTGTAACTACTGAGGTTGAGTTTATAATATGACATCACGTGTGTGTGTGTGTGTGTGTGTGTGTGTGTGTGTGTGTGTGTGTGTGTGTGTGTGTGTGTGTGTGTGCGTGTGTGTGTGTGTGTGTGTGTGTGTGTGTGTGTGTGTGTGTGTGTGTCTGTGTGTGTGTCTGTGTGTGTGTCTGTGTGTCTCCATAGGTCCAAGTATTAGGAGACTCTTCCCACTCAGTACACTTCACATTGCCCTACTTCACATGATTTGCTGCTTTCATTCACCTTAGAAGTGCCACTGGACACCAAGCACCTCTGTAGCACATGCGATAACTGCATAACACTATAGTACAAATAACTAGATAGGTAGGGGTTCTAATCTCAATACTGGCAAGTGTGTGTGTGACAGTTGTGTATGTGAGAGTGAGTGGTTGTGTTTGTTTGTTTGTTTGTAGGTGAAACAGTTTTAGGCCATTCCCACCCACAAAACTTCCTAGTGCCCCACTTTATCAGTCCTGCTGATGTCATTCCCCTTATTGGCACATTTAGCCAGTTGCTACCCCAGTGATAACTGTGTAACACTATAGTACAAATCACTAACCTAGACAAAGGTTCTAGTCTCCGATCTGGCAAATGAGTGTGTGTATATTTGTAAAAATAAGTATTTGGATAAATCTCCCACCCACTACCCAACTTTATCACTCCTGCTGATGTCATTCCCCTTATCAGCATCTTTGGCCAAATATCAGCCCAGTAAGCTCTGTAGCATTTGTGATAACTGTGTATCATTATAGTACAAATCACTAGCCAAATAGGAGTTCTAATCTGAGATCTGGCAAATTAGTGCGTTTGTAAGACTAAGTATTTTGATAAGTCTCCCACCCACTGCCCTACTTTATCACTCCTGCTGATGCCATTCACCTTATCAGAACATTTGGGCAGTTATCAGCCCAGTAAGCTCTGTAGCATGTGAGATAACTGTATAACACTATAGTACAAATCACTAGCTAGATGTGGGGCTCTAATCTCAAATCTGGCAAAGGAGTGTGTGTGTGTATGTTTGTAAGAAGAAGCATTTTGAAAAGTCTGCCACCCACTACCCTACTTTATCACTCCTGCTGATGTCATACCCCTTATCAGCATATTTGGCCAATTATCAGCCCAGTAAGCTCTGTAGCATGTGCGATAACTGTGTAACACTATAGTACAAATAACTATATAGGCAGGGGTTCTACTCTCAGACCTGGTAAATGTGGATGTAAAAGTGTGCATGCTTCTGGGAAGAAGTATTTTGATAAGTTTCCCACCCACTGGCATACTTTATCAGTCATGCTGATGTCATTTCCCTTATCAGCACCTTTGGCCAGTTTTCAGTCCAGTAAGCTCTGTACCGCATGTGATAACTGTGTAAAACTATAATACAAATAACTAGATAGCCAAAGGTTCTGTTCTCAGATCTGGTAAATGTGTGTAAGGGTGTATAAGTGTGTGTGTAAGTATGTATGTTTGTCAGAAGAAGTATTTTGATAAGTTATACACCCACTAGCCTACTTTATCAGTCATGCTGATGCCACTCCCCTTATAGGTTCATAGGTGTGTACTAGGCTAATGGCCCTGGAGCCATTACAAGCCTATACCATAGACGTGCCCTGCTATTGTGCCACCCGAAGTTAGTTCCCAGTGACCCAACAAGTAGAGCCACTGGAGTGATCCCTGGGATGAACTTTCTATTACCAATCCACTCATCAAGATCTCTCTGCAACAGGGTCATCTAGGTGCTTTGCTTGACATGTATGGGAAGTCTACCCAGGGCATGTACAGTCTCTGGGTGAGGAACCTGTCCCTCCAGCATGTTGTGTCGATTGTAGTAATGAGGTCGAGGCCCCTGCAGTGTGTGGTGCTGAGAGATTTGGATGTCTTTAGATGTAGCATCTGTGAAAGAGCTAGGTCAGACATGGCTTTGCAAGTTAAGCAGAGATCACCTCTAAGTAAGTGGTATGAGACAGAGAATAGCTGAAGTCTTTTAAGTCTGTCTGCTTAGGACGTGCTTAATGCCTAGGATCCTCATTATGAGGTACTTCAGTGGCCTCTCCAGCCTTTGGAGGTGTCTAGTGAGGTACATGCCAAATGGGCCATTATATTTCATGACTGGTCTAATGAGGGAAGAGTACACAGAGACAATGACCTCTTTTTTCCTGGATGCAAAACCCTGGATAATGAGATGTGCCACAGTGAAGGATTTCATGACTACAGTGGCAATGTGGTGGTTAAAGGAGTGGTTGCTGTCAACCTGTCTCCCCAGATCTCTAATAATGCCTACAGTGTTCATTGGGCTCCCATTGATGTGGTATTTAGTGAGAACTGAGATTTTACCAAAGGGGCTGATGCATTTTGTGGTGTTGAGCTTCAGACCATGGTTTCCACACCAGTCAGTGGTCTCAGTGAGGCCTTTCTGTAGGATGTCTGCATCACTTGTAGAATTAATACTGGCTCCCAGCTTGCAGTAGTCTGTGAACTTGGTCAGACAGAGTTCCTTTATGTTGGCCTGGACTCCTGAAAAGTAGATTCTGAACAGGAGAGTACCCAGAACTGATCCCTGTGGGATGCCACTTGTGACTGGCTGCCAGTCTGACATGGAGCGTGCTACTTCCACACTGTGTGTTCTTTCTGTGAGCCAATTTGCAAACCCCCTAGTCATATAGGGGTTGATGCTTAGTTTGGTGGGTTCATCCATAATTCCTGACTGAGGAATGGTATCAAGAGCCTTGGCCAGATTGATGTAGGCTGTATGCAGTGCCTTACTGTCATACACAGCCCTGGTAACTGACTCAAAGAAGCCAACCAGATAGAGCAGGCATGATCTCCCTTTCACAAAGCCAAACTGTGTGGGGTCCAGAGTTAGGAGATTACCTATATGTTTGTTGATCAGGTCCCTGATGATCTACTCCATAGCTATACATATCAGACTCTTCAGGCTAATGGACTATTAATTCCCAGGGTCTGTAGTTGCCACGCCTTTATGGAGAGGGATAACTGTAGCAGTGTGCCAGTTTGGAGAGACAAATCCTGAGGTGAGGCTGTGACTGAACAGGGCACACAGATGTGGTTCCAGGTAACTTTGTAGTTCATGTAGAACACAACTAGGGATAATGTGGGGTCCCATGGAAGCTGTATTCTTGCCCGTGGACAATGCAGGTGTAACCTGGGTGGCAGTAATTCTGGGTGCCTGGCATTCTCCTGGCATTTTGATTGTTGCCCTAGAGGGGGAGAGAGGGGTAAAGTTGGCACTGAATGTGTTGGCAAGAATGTTGGCAATATCTGTTGGCTCAGTATAGAAGGTAGCATTGTGCAGTAACTCAGAGCACTTCTGGCTATTGGTGTGGAGGTTCTTGATATAACTATCAAAGGATGTGTGATTGTTGTCAGTGTCTGCTGCACTTCTGCCATCATAGGTGGATTTAGATGATATCATGAGGGATCACAAGTTGTTGTTAAGGCTAATAAAGAAGTTTTACCACTCTTGGGACTCCACCTTTTTCTGCAACAGTTTCTTCCTTCTGTTATACAGGTTATTAATTGCAGGGGACCACTAATTTAGCCTCCAGTGTTTGGAGGAGAGTGTCATGGTTCTTTTGGATATGGCTAGTTCCATGCATTGATGTACATGTTTGTACAGTGTATTTGTGTATGATTCGTTAGTCATGCAGGTATTTTCCATTGGCATGGGTGCTGTGAAGTTAGCCACCTCTGTTTTTATGAGTCCAACGTCAACTTTGGAGAAGCTTTTCAAGGTGGTTACCTTTGCGGGGGTGTGTGGGTGAGATGTGAATTTCCATTGTAGTTGTTCTATGTTGGATTTGACCAGGTAGTGATTGACTACTGTTGTCAAGCAATGGTCCCATATGTTAGTAATCAACACAGGTCAAGGATATTGCTTATTCTACTGGATGTCAGAATGAGCTGGTCCAGAGCTCTGGAAATGATGAATTCCAGGAAGCGTTGGGCCAGTGTATTGGTGCTTGAGTATCTTTCCTAGTTGATGGAGGGATAGTTGAACTCTCCTACTATAAGAGTGTTGGGTTAGACCTTGATAGATTCCAGGGTGTTGAGGAATGTGGATTGAAAGTACAGGGACATGGATGGGGACCTATAGCAGGCTAAGACATGGAATGCACTATTACCCAATGTCAGTTGTACCTGAAGTATCCCAGATGTATTATGCTGGGGTACTACTCTGGATGTGTGCATATCCATGATTAATATGGAGACACCATGCCTTTGGAGCTGTGGTTCATGTTTTGCAGTTGACAGGTGTGAAATGAGTTATAGGCTGGTAGTGTAGGGGTGCTGTCTGCTGCTGTAAACTAGGTCTCTGTTACAGCACAGATGTCATTGTTCTCTATTGTGAGGAGTGATTTGAGTGGCTGCATCTTGGGATGTAAATGTCTAGTGCTGAGTAGCATGACCCTCAGATTGCATATATGTGTAGCAGCTACGATGGTAATTTCATTTGGAACACTAGCTAAAAAGACACTATAGGGGTGGCAAGACACTTAGCCATTATCTGAAAACCCAGGGTTGACGGATACAGACCATCTCTGGCAAGCCATTGTGGTCTGTCAATCATGTCATCCCAAGCAAACAGATACTGGATCCCATGAGAGTGACACCAGTCACTTAAGTCAATTGTTGAAAATCATTTGTTGTTTATACTGTGGTATCATTCTGGGTGACAGTAGTATACTGCTCAGGGCTACTGTCATACCTGCCTGGCCCACATAATCTCAGAGGTGCACCATGTCTCTTCTCATATAGTCCATGGAGGTGCATCTCAGGTCATTCATACATACATGGACGATGACAGAGTGATACTTGTAGCTGTGGTGGAGTGACCTGACTGGGTGTGTTATGTGTTGAATTCTGGCACCTGATAGACAGCTGACTGTTACCTCCTCCATGTTCAACCTAGTGAGTGGGACATTTGTGTGCCTCACTATTGAGTCACCTATGATTACTGTATCAGGCAAGGTGGTTAGCCTTTGTGGCTTAGGTTGAGGGGCACACTGTGTAGGTGAGATATGTGTCCTGTGGTTTGTGGTGTATTGTGGTGATTGAGTGGGTGTCTGTCTTGGTGGTCTCAACTGTCTGAGTAAATGTCTATTGAGTTCCTCTGTGAAGGTGGGTGTGTGGTTATTGTTTGTATGTCAGAGCTGTGATAGTGGATGTTCAAGGGGTATGTGTTACATGTGGTGTGTTGCAGGTATTGACCCTTGTCCTCTTAACCAGTTAGTCCAGTCTTCACTGGAGAGTGCATATCATCCAATTCAATCATATAGGGGTATCTGACAGGCCTGAGTGTTGGGATCTTATAGGGGAGGGTTACATGTATAAATGAGGCAGTTGCAACAGTGCCTCATAATGCCCAAGTGCACCAGGTCAATGGGTAAAAGTACACAGAACTGCACTTTAATCATGCCAGCAGGGGTGATCATAGCTACTAACTACTCGAGCTAATTCTGTGAGGAATGACTACTGCTGATGGCTCTCAGGTGTGCTAGAATAATTTATAAAAAAAACTGTTGAAGTGCAAAGCTATCATGCTATTTGAAGTGCAGGAGAGAAAGAACTAGCAAGATCCAAGGGAAAAACTAAAGGCAGACTTTTTGGCAACTGTAACTGTTTACCTCAGCTGTGCAGTTCTCAGCACCTTTGGCCAGTTGTCAGTTCAGTAAGTTCTGTAGCACATACAATAACTGTGTAACACTATAGTACAAATAACTTGATAGGCAGGTGTTCTAATCTCAATACTGACAAGTGTGCATGTGGGGGGTACCACCCTGTAAACTTCCCATCACCCTACATTACTAGGCCTGCTGATGTCATTCACCTTAGAAGTACCTTGGGACTAGGTGAAATCATGTCAACTCTGTAGGGCATCTGATAATTGTGTAACACTATAGTAGTAATAACTAGATAAGCATGGGGTTCTAGTCTCAGTACTGGCAAGTGTGTATCCTTGGGTGAAAAGCTTATCCTGTTTGGCTACCATTTTGATTTGTGTACCAGCCATGCCTATTTACCACCTCCTGATGGCATTAGTTTATATAGTGTGGTAACAGCATCGGCCTCACATGCAGCATGTTAAACCATTGTGCAGGCCATACCAGTCCCCTGTACAGATGTCTATGTAATATCCAGATGTTTGAAACCTATATGTGGTCTGTGTCTCTTAATGTCCATGTATATGATATTGTTGCCAAATTGGCCACAGTGAGTATAGTGACACAAATGCCAGCATCAGGCATCATTCTCGACTGAGACATCATGCTGATACAACATCTGCTACACTGTCACTTGCACAGGATTGTATGAGCAATACATGACTCCACATCCAATTCATGGTGGGTTATCTTGCCATCTATAAAGGCATTCAGAACATTACATGTTGTAAGAGGTAGTGTATTATGTCTTAGGCATATAATCTATGCGGGACATGTCATGTGTATGTATTAGTCCAGTACATCAAGGTGGAAGTGTAGGTTTACTAATTTGTCTTTTGCCAACTGTGCTAATGTTACTGTGTGCACATCCCCTGTGTCAGTCCTTACTGTATGTTTGCAAAGGATATACCATTTTGTCTCCCTGTTCCACCCAGTGAACTCAATAATACATACCACAAACCTGTCATAAATGGTATCATGCATGCCCTCATCAACTGCATCAGGGTTGAGTGTATGGAAAAGAAATGACAGGGCTAACAGGTGTTGACAGGTGAATCTGTTGCAGTTACTGTAATGGCTATTCCTATGATTGACTTGCTGACAGTACTGCAGTAACCTGTTCAGTATGTATGAGCCTGTGGTACTAGACAACACTGAGCTGACATGTCAGAAGGCTACCTGTATGTGATAAGGGGTATGTATGCAAGGTCACACTGTCTGACAACAGTGTCCCTCACACACTGTTGCATCCATGCACACTTGGTACATGTACATATAAAGTTGTACCTTGCTTATGACACGGTCGATGTATTTCCAGTCTGCCATACTCCCTCTTGGTAATGTCTGCAGGGCCACAGCCTGCAGACACACAGACATCTTGAACACAAACAGAATACAGAATGTCAGACTGCAATCAGTCAGTGGTACTAACAGCAGTAATGCATCCTGGCTAATAAGGTACATATACCTGTCTGTGTACCCATAACAAAAGCAAGCAGACAGCCCCTTACATAGTATTACATAGCTAAACTGTACTATATTCACCCTTTGCATCAGACCCATAATAGCATGTCCCTGCATCAATGGTATGGATGACAAGGATGTGGCACAGGTATCATCATATGCACAGGGTGTTGTGTGGGTTTGCCAGTGGCCTAGGCTAGGCCAAACATTTGACATCACATATGTGTGTTTTGGGGGGTATCCAATTGATGGGCTGTGCAGAGGTGCTGTGTGTGTCTGGAAGTGACCTGCCTGTGATACAGATGTGTGTGTGTGTGTGTGTGTGTGTGTGTGTGTGTGTGTGTGTGTGTGTGTGTGTGTATATGCACACAGTCACGTCATGTGGCTGCCCTACACAGGGGTACATTGGACAGCTGTGGACCATACATGACAGGGTGTCCAGTTCACCGTCTCCGGCCATGGACATGGGAACTGGTCTTGCCAGGGGTATCACTGGCACCACCAGGCCCAAGGCCAGATGCAGTACTGCTTCCTGATGGTGAATGCTGTCTGCTGGATCTGTGCCCCTGATGGGAGTGGACAGGGCCATGTGCTCATGGTCTGCTCTGATGTGATGTGAACAGCAATCCCCCTTTGGTAGTGCTGGTGTCACTGCCACTATGGGAGTGTGAAGGTGCATGGCCCCGTAAAAACTCAGCTGTTGTTGGTGCAGACCTATGCCCATGTGGCTGATGCCAATCTCCCACCATATGCTCTAGCACAGACATGCCACGGTCTCACCCCACCATCTAGTCATGACCTCAGTATTTTGATCTGTGGCCTCAACAAGATCATGTATGTCACCACATAAATCAGGAAGAGTTGCATCCACCACCCTGAGTATTTGCCTGATGTGGCATTCACTACATGCCTGTGCATCCCTGACAGCCCAAAACATGCATCTGGCCGCTCCTGCTATGGGACTTGCAACAGCGGCTTGAGGAACAGTGGTCCTCCTCGAGCACCCCTGTCCACCCGCCTGTGTGAGACCTCACCTGCAGTCTGACTATGGCGAGTGTCTACACTCACACCTGTCATTGTCACCACACTAGCCTGTTCAATGCCACCACCTGCAAACTGTCCATCATCTTGTGTCCACTGGTGACGGGGTATGTGTGGGCAGTGTCACTGTGTGTGAGGATGGTATGAACAAGAGTGGGATGTCAAACAATGGCACAGATTCAGCCCCTGACAACCGCACCTGTACCTTACTATTCCTATCATTATTGTCAGAGTCTGCCAAGATAATGACATCAATGTCCAAGCAAGAGTGACCCTGAACCCCATCGCCACCTGTGAGGGGAAGACAACATATGTACATTAATACCTGCACTTTGAGGCTGGCTGGTATACACACACACACACACACATACACACACACACACACACACACACACACACACACACACACACACACACACACACACACACACACACACACACACACACACACACACACACACACACACACACACTTACAGGTGAGGTGACACAAATCTGTTACACAGACCACACATTAACCAAATGGTGACATACATGACATACGGCCCTCAACATCATGCATTGCAGACAGTTTTACTGCATGTAACTAAGAATATGCAGCTCTGGGATATGTGATCAATGTTAGTAGGTGATGGCCCTTCCCCAGCACAGACTGCACCTATGTATGCGTCATTGCTGTTCATCTGTATAGCACAGTGTCAAGTACTACTGAACATATCTCACAACTGTACAGATCCTCACAGGATGTGTACATGTCTGGCTCATATGTTTGCTCTGTTTTTCATAACCTCTGTGTTTCTATGATACATAACTGGGATGATCTGAGGAGTGACATCACTGATTAATTACCTGCATTTGAGTGTCAGACCTCCAAACCAGAAGTAAATGTATGATCACACAATTCCTGTTACACCACCAACCTTCTAAGCTTACAGTCGATATTATAAGTATACACAACCCTGTTAACATGCCATGTTCTCGTAATATATAAGATGAGACAGCTATAATGCATTCAAATATTTCATGTGACATATTACCTGTGCAATTCAATCGATAAACAAACAAATGTGTTACGTGTAAAATATAATGACTGCAATATGTATAATATGGTGATTGCATAAGTGTGCACACCCTTAAAATGATACTTTGTTGAAGCACCTTGTAAGTGACTTACAACATTCACTTTTCTTGTGAAGGTGTCTATCAGCATGGCACATCTTGACTTGGCATTATTTGGCCACTCTTCCAGGCATAGGTCACCCAACTCTGTCAGATTGCAAGGGCAGCTCATGTGCACAGCCCTCTTCAGGTCACACAGGGGTATTTCTATCTGGTGTAGGTCTAGGCTGTGGCTGGGCCAATCAATAACCATGAGTGTGTTCAGGTGGAGCCATTCTTAGGTAGCTTTGGCTGTATGCTTCGGGTCTTTGTCATGTTGAAGGCTGACGCCCCTCCCCATCCTTAGCATTCTTGCAGATGCCTGATGGATTTGGGCCAGACGTGGGTGTTATTTGGAACTGTTCAGAATTCCCTCCACCATGACTACAGGCCCAGTTCTGGATTTGGAACAGTATCCCCACAGCAGGCCACTGCCACCAGTGTGATTCACCATGGGGATGTTGGTCCTCCAGTTAAGCGAGGTGTTGCATCACATACATTTTCGTATTGTGACTGTGAGGTTGATCCATAGTCTCATTACACCATAACATATTTTTCACACATGCCTTTGGGAGACTTGATGTGCTGTATTGCAAATTGTATCCACCCCTGGATGTATTTTGGTGTGGGAAATGCTTCCATCTTCTGACCCTACCTCATAGGCCAGGCATATGCAAAATTCAGAAGAGTGTTCTCACATGTAATACACAACACCAGTTCTTGCAAGAGATTCCTGCAACTCCCTCAGTGTTGCTATATGTCTCCTGGCAGCCTCCCTGACCAGGTTTTGACATGTCTTGTCACCATTTTTGGAGGGATGTTAAGTTCTTTTCAACAGCCCTGTTGTCCCATATTCAATCAACCTTTTGAGAACTGTCTCCACTGTGTTCCATGGTGCATGCAATGCTGGAGTAATGTTGTACCCTACTCTTGACTGATACCTTTCAAATATGAGATCCAGTTGTTGATTTTAAGCTGTCTGCAAGCCATGGCTGTTGCTGTTGCAGGTAACTGAGAAAATGTCATGAATATCCTAATTGGACAACAGACTGTTATTTGATGTTACTCAGAGTGCCTTTACTAGATGGCAGGTGTGTACCCAAGCAGACTGAATGCTGTCAGTAAATCACAAGCTGTTGCAATAAAATATTATTTGAAGGGTGAGCACACATATGCATCCAGCTAATTGTAAGGTTTGTATACTCCATATTAGGTGTTCATCAGATTGATAGGTTTTACAAGTGAATTATTCATGTCATAGGTCACAATACAGGTTGGAAAAAGTGTGGAGTGACATATTGTAGTCTCAATTTGTATATATATCACAAACACCTGGCGTCCTAACAGGGGTCTGTACACTGTTTATATCCACTGTATGAGAGTAATTGTTTCACACATGTCCCTACCTTAGGCCGTTTGTCCCCCCCATTTTGTTGGTCTCTGTCCAGAAGTCGTGCACTGAGAGGTTGTGAGGTATGCTACAGGGATGCTACATTCTCTTCAGATAGGCCTCTGTGGTAAGCACTGTGATGCATTGCAGTTAACCCCACCACAAGTGAACATGCACATAAAGCACTATGGTTATGAGTGAGAGTTGTGTGAGTGGTACATTGCATGGCCTTTACATGCCTGGGGTATTGGTAAACCACAACAGAACAATTTCATACTCACCAACTTCAGGCTGTCATCCCACATGCAGACTGGAGGGACATAAATAGTTGTGGGAGAGATGTATTGTCAGCAGACTCACATGTGGCATCGGTACAGGATGGAAGCAGCATGTCTGCACATTTACAGTACAGCCCCCAATACTACACAATTTGCTGTCCTTCACCATAGATGTGCACTTCTGTGCATTAGAAAACCCCATCCACAACTACATTCTGACCTGACACATGCACATAGATACTCTACAAATACAAGTATGTCTGCTACACTAGTCTAGTAATCTCCACTGGGGCCTTATCTGCACAGTCCTTGTCCATTGTCTGGGTGCCACCCACCTCCAGCATGTGGGGGGGATCTGTACTGTGATACTGTACTGGGATGGGTGCCCCAAGGTTGCCAAGGAGCTCTTTGGTGGGTGTCAGTGGGAGCTATATGGCTGGGTCCCCACCTGTGGCTGTGCGGTCATTGGCCACTGCAGCGGCCCTTTGCCGGGCATGGCATATGAGGTCATTTGCATGATGCTGAACCTGCTTATATGTAAATGGGTGAAAGCCAACATCATTTACCCTGTGGACAAGGTTGTCCCACATGTCAGTCCTCTCCTGCAGATGTTGCTGGCTCTGGTCAAACATTATGGCAAAGTTCTGTAGTATGGCTTCTATGATTATATTAGTCCCAGCCGCTGAGATAGTTGACCTTTGCTGATTAGACATTACACCTGGAAGACATAAAAAGTAAAACACATCACAGGACCTCATACATTTGGCAACAGTATGTACAGAACCTGCACAGCTACATTGAATACCAGTAGCCACCACTCCATACCCCTGTAATCTATCAGCACTTTATCTGCTTGGATTGCACTGCTGGTCCTGATCTGTCATATTCCCCCCAATGAGGCATAGTTAGTTTCACAATCCTCCTTCATGTCTGTGTAGAGGGATGACATTGGCCATCTTCCATGTGGATGGGGTGTGGATGGTGCCAAGGCTTGGTGTGATTACGGTGTGTAATGGAGCTGGGAGCACATGCTTGAGTTCATGTAGGATGCGGACAGGGTTGTTATCAGGTCCCATGGATACTTACATTTGTTGCCTTTCAGTAGGCACTATGTACCTGCTCACTGCTGATGAGGAGAGGGATGTGTATACTGTGCATATCCACCTATAGTGATGCTGAGCCAGGGGGTGATGTTTTCCCTATACCTATCTGCAGCAGGTTGGCTATAGCTATGTTGTGTGTGTATGTGATCTGATTGACCACAGTTACAGGGTGGGTTGGTTTGTTGCCTCTGAGATTGCAGACATATGTGCAGATGGCTTTGGGATTGGCCTTGGTGGATGTGTCCAATCTGTACTCATAGTTAGCCTTACAGTACTCCACCTGTGACCGTATATGCTTGATCAGACAAAGGCTGACTTGATGCTAAGTTGGTGCCTGCTCCTAATTTGCCATGTACAGCCAATATAGGGACCAAGTCTGTGGTTTGTGTATTGCTGCTGTCCAGCAAAGGGGATTACTCTACTTTGGTGGAGGTAGGTTTTACAAGTAAGGTATTGATGAATCCAGACAGCTATGTTGGAGTTCATATAGCTGTTTGTAATAGGCATGGGCACATGGTCATGACACAGTTGGACACGTCTCCAATTTCAAACAGATAATCATGCTTATTGTAGTACCCATGGCTGTCAGGGCAATGCAACAACCAGTATCTGTAGAAATGTCACTCTGTTGGATGCACAGTAACTAAGATTATACATGTGCACAACATGTACAGCTTATTTAACTGACATTTTGCATCCCATGTCTGTTGTTATGAGGCGGCCAGATACACCTACTCATACTGACATGTGCACAGGTAATATCTGATATATATTTCTGTTCTATGTCAGTATGGCACACTGTATTCACACTCTTGCTGCCCAGTCAACTCTCTCAACCCATTAGAGCAGGACATTTGTATGACGCCACGCATACATAGGGGGCAATGAGACAAAATTAGTGACACTGTCTTAATACTGCTGTAACACACTTGAGTTATTCAATAGCACAGTAGCCTTTGCATTGACAGACATACCCTAGATGATGTTCAACACTCATATGGCAGGAAGAGAGGAGAAAGTCTAGGAGTGTGTTAGTGAGGGTAAGAACCTTTAATGTTGGCAAAATGACTGGTATAGAGACAGAGCTAGCTAATATGATGGCCAGAGGAAGGTGGATATATTGTGTGTGCAAGAGACCAGATGGAAGGAGAGTACGGCTAGGTGTATCAGAGGCAAATCACAATTGTGCTATCAAGGTGTGGATTGGAGGGGAAAGGGGGTAGGGGTTATCCTGAAGGAACAGTATGCCAAGAGTGTTTTTGGAGGATGACATGAGTGTCTGATAGAACGATGTTCATGAATCTGGAAATTGATAGGGTAATGATGAATGTTGTTAGTGCATATGCTACGCAAGTTGCTTGTGCGATGGATGATGTGGTGATGACTGTACCCAAGGGTGAGAGAGTGGGGATTGCAGCAGATTTCAATGGCCATGTTGGTGAAGGGAAAAGAGGGGATGAGGAAGGGATGGGCATGTATGGTGTTAAGCAAAGGAA
This sequence comes from Protopterus annectens, assembly GCF_019279795.1. NCBI lineage: Eukaryota > Metazoa > Chordata > Ceratodontiformes > Protopteridae > Protopterus > Protopterus annectens. The sequence goes on along the minus strand of NC_056745.1, from coordinate 867,630,353 downwards.
TGAAGACGGTGCGATGGTAGTGGATTTTGCAAAAAGGATAGACATGGTTGTGGTGAATACATACTATAACAAGAGGGAGGAGCTTAGGGTGACATACAAGAGTGGAGTGAGATGCACACAGGTGGAATATATCTAAAGTAGTAGGGCCAATTTGAAGGAGATTGGAGACTGTGAAGTGGTGAGAGGGGAAAGTGTAGTTAGGCAGCAGAAACTGTTGGTCTGTAAGATGATGTTGATAATCAAGAAAAGGAGGAGTGTGAGGGCAGCAACAAGGATCAGATGGTGGGAACTGGAAAAGGGTGATTTTGAGGTGGAGTTCAGGGAAGAGTTAAGACAGGCACTGGGTGGCAGTGACGATTTGCAAAATATCTGGCTAAGTACACCAGAGCTAGTAAGAGAGATGGCAAGAAAGGTGCTTGGTGTGACATGTGGATGGAGGAAGGACAACAAGGACACCTGGTGGTGGTCTGAGGAAGTACCAGACAGTATACAGAGAAAGAAGTTGGGGATGAAGGAGTGGGACTGTCAGAGAGATGAGGAAAGTAGACAGAAGTATACGGAGATGAGGTGCATGGCAATGAGAGAGGTGTAAAAACCTTAGGATGAGGCATATGAAGACTTGTATGACAGGCTGGACATTAAGGATGAATGGCAGGACTTATACCGGTTGGCTAGACAGAGGGACTGAGCTAGGAGAGATGTGCAAGAGATAAGGGTGGTAAAGAATAATGAGTCAAATGTACTCACAAGCGAGGAGAGTATGTTCAGCAGATGGACAGAGTACTTTCAGAGGCTGATGAATGAAGAGAATGTGAGAGAGAGGGTTGGATGATGTGGGTATGGTGAATCAGGAAGGTTGGCTTACCAAGGAGGAAGTAAGGATAGCTATAAGAGGATGAATGCTGGAAAGCTTGTTGGTCCACATGACATACCTGTGGTAACATGGAGGTGTTTAAGGAAAATGGCAGTGGTGTTTTCACCAGCTTGTTTAATGATATCTTTGAAAGTGAGAGGTTGCATGTGGAGTGGAGAGAAAGTGTTTGTGTACCATTTTAAAAATAAGTTTGATGTGCAGAGCTGTAGTAACTACTGAGGGTTAATAATCAGTCACAGCATGAAGTCATGGGAAAGAGTAGTGGAAGCTAGGTTAAGCAGGGTGGTGATGAGTAGTGTCAGCTGTATGTTTTCATTCCAGGTAAGAGCACTACAGATGCGATATTTGCTCTGAGACTGTTGATGGAGTAGGACAGGGAAGGTCAGGAGTTGCTTTGTGTCTTTCTGGACATAGAAAAAACATATGACAGGGTGCCTAGAGGAGATTTGTGGTATTGTATGAGGAAGTCATGAGTGGCAGAGATATATGTAAGACTGGTACGGGGTATGTACAAGGGTGGTGTGACAGTGGTGAGGTCTGCAGTGGTAGTGATGGATGTGTTTAAGGTGGAGGTGGGATGATATCAGGGATCAGTTGTGAGCCCTTTCTTATTTGCAATGGTGATGGACAGGTTGACAGACAAGATCATACAGGAGTCCCTGTTGACTATGATGTTTGCAGATAGCATTGTGATCTGTACTGAGAGTAGGGTACAGATTTAGGAGACTGTGTACAGGTGGAGATATGCTCTAGAGAGGAGAGGAATGAAGGTCAGCAGGACTAAGTCAGAATACCTGTGTGTAAATTAAACGGAGGGTAGTGGAATGTTGAGGATGCAGGGAGTAGAGTTGGCAAAGGTAGATGAGTATAAATGAATGGGATCAACATTTCAGAGGGATGACAACTGTGTAGGACAGGTGAAGAAGAGAGGATAGGCAAGTCGGAGAGGGTGGAGAAGAGTGTCAGTACTGATTTATGACAGACAAGTACCAGTAAAAGTAAAAGGGAAGGTCTACAACAGGATACTTAGACCAGCTAAGTTATATAGGTTGGAGGCAGTGTCATTGACAAAAAGGCAGAAGTCAGAGCTGGACATGGCAAAGTTACAGATGTTAGGATTTGCACTGGTTGTGATGAGGATGGACAGGATTAGCAATGTGTATATGACAGGGTCAGCCTATGTTGGATGGTTTTGAGACAAAGCCAGAGAGGCAAGATTCCATCACTTTGGACATGTGCTGCAGTGGGATGTTGAGTATATTGGGAAAAGGATGGTAAGGATGAAGCTGCCAGGTAGGTGAAAAAGAGGAAGGCCTCAGATAAGGTTCTTGGATGTGTTGAGAGAGGACATGCAGGTGGTTGGTGTGACAGAGCAGGATGCAGAGGACAGGCAGGAATGGCAACAAATTTTCCACTGTGGCGACCACTAATGGGAACAACCAGAAGAAAAAGAAGGAGATGTTGTAATGTCAGTCTTCATACATTTGTCAGTGATTTGCCAGACACAACACAACTGTATGAGTAAATGGCTACAAATATGAGGCACATATATGGTCAGCGTGCATAACACTGGACACTTTAATTGTATGAGCTCAGTATATCACATGCAGTTCAGCACACACTTGTGCAGCAGTACTTTACTATGTAAATACCATGTATAGGCCTCTCACATTTCTGAGACAACCAAGTATATCATAGTTGTATTCACACATAAGATATGGATATGTACGACATCCCAGTAGCTGACCTAGCATTGTCACAGTCAGTATTGTTCAATACATACTGCAGTAGTAGTAGTCATATGTGAGCCATCCTTTCCTGGGGTGACTCAGGGGGCCTAACCTATGATCTATGTCACTGCAGACAGACCCAGATGCTATGACCATGGGTTCTGATGAGCAATATATCAGTACAGCAAGTCTTAATGAGACATATATGTTACAGTTCCTATTTCCCATTCTTACATACCCCTACTGCAATCCATTACATGCTTACTTGTTTGACATACCTGCTTTATTCAAGTGTAGGTGGTCGTATCCTGCTTGGTTTTTATTTTTCTTTCCACTCTCTCTCTCTCTCTCTCAAGGATGTAGGGTGTACATCTGTTTTGCAGTGGCAGCAGCTTTCATTTTGTAGGTAATGCTCATGAGCAGCTGATGGCCTGTGCACCAATTAGTGTCCCCCTCTTGATAATTGCATGCAGGAAAGCTATGTTGTTATTCATATAGCCAATGGCATGGCAACACACTCCTATCACTGAGTACGGCATGTGAGCAGTGGCCCTTTTCCTTGCCAGTGAGGAGAACTTCATGGAGGTGTGTGAACAAAAGCATCTCAGAGGGTATTTGGAAATAACTCTTACAACCAAAACTGTGGAGACAGGCCAACAGAATGGGGGAGAATGTTCCAGAGATAGGGACAGAATGTAAGTATTGTTGTTATACATTTGGATTAATGTTAGTCTAATGGGGTTTGTGTGGACATGGAGTTCTTGGGTGATTTTAATTCTGACAGTGTTTTTTGTTTGACATAACTTTCACCTGTAGGGCTATCTGCTGAATGGCCAGAATTTGGACTTGTATGTTTGGTTTGTTCCTCAGACATTTTTGCTTTGGAAAATTAGTAGCATACTCTGGGGATTGCAGTCAGTAACTGCTAAAATCCATTTGTGTTTCTGACCTCATATCCCTCAGAAAAGATATGTTACAACTAACCCTGTTACAACAGCAACATTCTCAGTTTATAGCAGCAATATTTCAAATATGCCCCTGTTTTTGGGCCTCTGTCCTGCAATTATATCAGGCTTTGTCCAGATATCATGCAGTAAGAGGTTAATAGGTATGATATATGACTATTTAGTGCCTACATTCATGATATTATCCCAGTGATGTATCAGACTGCCACACATGTTATGTGGAAGATGCCTTATATATGAGGGGAAAGCCTGGGCATTCTGTGGGACTCTGTATAGTCGAGAGGTCTGTGCATTTCTGGCAGTTATTGACAGGCAGTCAGGATTGTGTAGCAGTGTATTATGTCAATGCTATTTGGCCTGTGTAGGGAGGAGCATGGTTGCATGTGTTATGGCTCCTTTTCTAACTGCCTGTGTATAATGCTCCTGTTTTTGGTGGTCTATCAGCTGTATATGTTTGTAGGGGCAGACTGAGATATGTCCCATACAACAATCAGGCATCATAGTACAATGTGAATTGGGCCAGTATATGTGGGGGTAGTGTGCGAGTGGCAAACATGTTGAGATGTTTTTGTTCACACAGTCCTTATACTGTACTGTTCCTTTGGCTTACTGGTATGTCATTGTGACTGTGGTTGAATTGGTTGTGGGTATGCACTTTCACACTGGTGTCTGTTTTTCAGTGCTTTTACATCCCTGCAGTGCCTGATATATTTGCAAATGCATATGTAATCCCCCCTAGCAGATTTTTGGTAGTGTTGTGTCAGTCTGACTGTAGTTTGAACAGTGCTTGGTGACATGCTTAGCAGCTGAGTGTTGATTCCCTAAAGTGATGTTATGTCCACGTATTTGTAGGACGTAGCATTGCCTGGCCCCAATAAGTGCTATATATTTATGACTCATCAGTGGACTAATGTGAGGATTTCAGTCACTAACTACTGGGAAGTAATTGAGTGTTGGACTTGTGTATTTCAGTCAATATATGTTAGGACAGACCTGAGGGTGTTACTGCAGCAACTATGTCAGCTTATCTACTCCAGTATTTCAGATATGCTTCTATTTCCATGGCTTTTCCCACCACTTTGTCAGGCCCGGCCCAGGTTTGTTGCACTAAGGGGTTCTGAGCCTAGCTTGGGACTGTCTGGATTGTTACAGTATTTCCAGGTTTATTGCTCATATTTCTGGTCTGTTCCACAGATGCATTATTTTCATATCCCTGGTAAATCACTGTGAGGATTTGAGGATTTCTGACAGTAAATGATGACATACATTTCAGTTTCAGAACTCACATCCTTCAGAATATGTATGCTGAAACAAACCCTGTCACTCTGGCAACATTCTACATTTATAAGAGCAATATTTGAAATATGTCCCTAATTTTGCCACATTGTCCTCCCAATTGGACAGCCTTGGGCCAGATCTCTTGCAGGGATTGGTAGGTATGGTTCTGAGGTATGACTCCACTACATGTTTTGAGTATAATATATATATATAATTTTTTTGTTTATATATATATATATATATATATATATATATATATATATATATGTGTGTGTGTGTATATGTGTGTGTGTGTGTGTGTGTGTGTGTGTGTGTGTGTGTGTGTGTGTGTGTGTGTGTGTATTTCTTTATATATATATATATATATATATATATATATCTATATATATATATATATATATATATATATATCACTATTTATATTATGTATATATTTATCCATATATATGCATATCCATACATATATACATGTGTATATGTATAAATACAAGGCCTGACTGATTCTATGGAATCTTTTCCCTACTGTTGAATAAGCATATGTTGGAAAAAGCATCAACAAAATTTACAACTTAAATGGTGTTGTAACAAATTGCTCTGGATATAGTGTACAGGGCCCTGGGTTCAAGTCCTGGCTGTGCTGGTAATTGTGTTGCTCTTACAACTGCTTACTCATGCTTACACTTGCACAATTTTCTTTAAAAGAAAAGAGAATGGGGTGATAGGAAAGTGGTGGAAAAGGGGTACACAGAAGGAAGAACAATATGAAAGATAGCTATGGATGTGCAGGACGGGTGTACAAAAGGTCCGTAGCTGTCCATTTCTTATACAGCAACAGCTGTGCATTTGCGCAGAATTTAGAGGTGAATTTGGATACTCAAACCCCAGAGAGAGGGGTGAGGACAACAAAAATATGTTGTTAAACCTGCTAAGCATAGCTGAGCATTGCTAACCATTGCTTGCAGTTCATTCCTAGAATATACCACACTGATGACTTTATTTAGTAAGTGTATATGGTTTCCATTACATGACATGGCTGTATGTGCTTTCATTACAGTAGCAAGGGGTGTAACTATACTGTATGGGACACATGTATACATGGGTGTTTTCACATGTTATATGCACTTACACATCCATTTTACACCAGCTACGCAACCCTGGGTGACAAAAATATCTTACCACATATTTTAATATGAACATAGCACTTTTAACACTGCTTTTCCATGTAAATTCGGGTTGCCTGTTGTAGTACTTGAACTGTGTACACCTGCATGGAAAGCTAGGACTCTGACCACTATACTATCTTGGCTTGGGGATTTAAGCTGTATATTTTTATTTATCACCTGTTGGATATTAATAGTATATTACTATATTAAATGGAGAGTATTGTGGTTTTCAGCCATGTCATTGAGGACTGCTGTCATGACATTATGGCATACATTCAGTTTCAGACTTGTATCCTTCTGAACATTAATGCTAATGCATAACCTGTTTTCTCTCTGTCCTTTGTGCAGATGGGATGACACTGGTGCTCACATTGTTGTTGACTATGGGATGACGCCAGTGCTCTGGCTGTGGTTGACTACACTGCAGAATGGGTCTAAGAGCCCATGCCTGTGTACATGTTGGATGCATACAAGGAATGGTATTAGGCCTATGGAAACCTCTATGTGTTGCCTTTGAGAGGCATTACAGACCTGCTTCCTGATTATGAGGGGAGGGGGACAGGTGCTGTCCATGCACATGCATACGTATGGGGGACAGACTGGTGATGCTTCCACTTCACCTGTCTGCAGCTGGTTGCCTATATCTATGGCATATGTGTGTGTGGTGTTATTGACCACCACTACAAAGCAGATATATGTGTTGCCTCTGGAATTTTTAAATCCTGTCCTGACATCCACAGCTCCTCTGTGTTGGTCCTGCAGTTTAGGCTGCTTGTATTTGCCTCCCGTAATACATTCTGGGTGCTACCTCCCTGCTTTAAATGCAAAAGGAATACCTCTGGCCATCATCTGAAAACACCCTGAGTTGGCCAGCTTGCCTGGTACTTAGAAAATACTACTGAGAAGACTCCCAATAAGATTGTGTAAATTAATCCATCCTGGGTGCTCCCTCCCTGCTTTAAATGCAAAAGGAATACCTCTGGTCATCACCTGAAGACACCCTGAATTGGCTAGCTTGCCTGGTACTTAGACAAATACAACTGAGAAGACCCCCTAACAAGATTGTGTAAATTAATCCATCCCAGGTGCTCCCACCCTGCTTTAAACGCAAAGGAATACATCCGGCCATCACCTGAAGACGCCGTGAATTGGCCAGATTGCCTGGTACTAAGAAAAATACTATTGAAAAGACCCCCCAACAAGATTGTGTAAATTAATCCATCCTGGGTGCTCCCTCCATGCTTTAAACACAAAAGGAATACCTCCAGCCATCACCTGAAGACACCCTGAATTGGCCAGCTTGTCTGATATTTAGAAAAATACTCACCTGACACCCTGAATTGGCCAGCTTGCCTGGTACTTGAAAAAATACTACTGAGAAAACCCCCAACAAGACTGTGTAAATGTATGTTGCTTAACACTAATTAAATGTAGACTTCATGTACTATCTATAGAGTTAGTCTGTCCTCCCGTGTGCACATTCTAGCAGGCTACCGCAGACCATTTTCCCTCTCCCCATCCTGTTATCACTACCCTAGAATATAGTTAAACCTAAGACTGGTCCAACTATTCCTGCTGTTTGCTATCTCCTTCTACCATTAGGTGGCAGCATCTACCAATATAAATCCTAGATATTCTTTATAATTCCAACAAGTTTGATTTTTTTCACAAACAGTTGGTTGTGAGTTAATATCCTTAGACTGTAAATATCTTCCCCCCCCCCCACCCGCTAAACTACCCTCTGTAAAGGCAGCCTTCATTTTCTGGCTGGAAATATTTAGCTCATACCTTCCAACTACAGCCTTTAAACTGCTCTTTGCTGATACTTTTTCTGCCATACTCACCTCTATTTAGCCCTCCCCCCTCCTGGAACTTTTCTTCCTACCAACTTTCCACCCCTTTAGTCCCTCCTACCTTCTACCCCTCTAGTCCAACCTCCTTTTCTCCACCTATCCACTCCCCCGTAGCTAGTTTTCTTCCTGGAGTTTACTTATATCTCCCAAGGACTGTGGTGCCATTTTTAAATCCTGTCCTGAGCATCCACAGCTCCTCTGTGCTGGTCCTGTGGGTTAGGCTGCTTATTTTCACCTCTCAGTAGGTCTTTTCAGGAGTTTATATTACCTCAACGGAATTTTACTGCATCAAAGCAATGAATGGCGAACACAATTGATCGATGCAGTAAAATATCGAACGAGTATAAAAAACAAACAAGAACAAAAAAAAAAAAAACTAAAGGGCATAGGTAGGAGGGCAAGCCCCCTCTGCACCCCCACACCCCCGCTACTTAAATATACTAACTCCAAGACCGCACTACATTGAAGTACATGGAAATCTCCCCATGGAGATTTCCGTTTACCTGGCCGATATTCTTCACTTTCGATATTGTCGTGCCGACAATATCAGATTCGATATTATCAGCTTGTGACAATACAATATAGACCCCTTTTCACCATATTTTTCTATCATTTGCAAGCCTCTAAGCAACTTTTGTACTAAACTACATGTTATTACTTGTAATTGTGCTTTAGGGTTATAGATGGCCTTGTGCTGATGGCTATCACTCCAATGCAATGTTTTTAACTGTGTTGTAAGGTTATTGTTGGCCTCGTGCTGACGGCTTCATTTATATGTGACCTACATGTGTTTTTGACCTCTGCAAGCTGCTTATGTGATGAGTGGGGCTGTTTTATACTGATTAATGCTGCATTCATTTAGTATGGGTACAAGGGGCTTGATTGAATACTGCTGGCTTGTCACGACCAGAAACTTGGTGTAATGATGTCCTGTTAAAAGGATGCCAACCAAAGTGCATCGCTGAATGCCAGATAGCCTCTTAAGGTGAAATAACAATCCCCCTTGAAGCCATCCGCTTACAATCAGGTTTAGCAGCCATTTTTCTTTCCATTTGTAACTATAAGCCTCCGCACAGCTTCTACATGTTTTTTGGGGACCATTTTGCCCTATATACTGTACTGTTTGACTGCTTGCTTTGTACTGTCATTTGCCCTTTGCTTAGGTTAATTACCGACTTAGCAGCTGTAAGCTGCTTTTTGGGATGAGTGAGTCTCTTTTTATGTTGTTGCCAGCTGCATTACTTTAGTCCTAGTATACAGGGCTCAACTGTTGCACTTTGCTGGCCGCAATTCCAGAACACAGAACTAACTGCTGGAATTCTAAAACTAAATAAACATAAAAATATCTGTATCATTGCCCTATATATCTCACCTGGTAACAATATCTCTATGCTCAAAAATATTCTCCTATGGGCCGCTACTGAAATTAACTATGAAACTTATATCCTTGGTAATGTGAATATTGACTGGAATAAAATCAATTGCCCCTCTCCCTCCCTACCCACTAACCTCTATAACTTCTCTCAAATAATCCTCTCCATCATTCGACCTAACAAAATAAACCCTCCCAGATCCACTATAGATTGGATCCTAGTCTCAGATCAAAATAAAATAACCAATTCTGGCACAACTCCTGATACCTTTAATGACCACCCCCCAGCCTTTATGCATTGCTCAACTAGTTCCTCCTCACTCCAGCATCAATGGATTCCAACTCATAACCTCAGTAGCTTCAACCCAACTACTTTCTCAAATACTTCCACACAAATGAACTGGCAAATTCTAAACTTCCTTCCTCTTGTCAAGGCTATAGAATACTTCAGTTCTGTCTTCCTTGATACTTTAAACTCACTAGCTCCACTAAGAAACAAAAGGATAAAAACTAAAACTACTCCTTGGCTATCCGAAGAGACAAAACAGATTATGCACCACAGAATCAAACTATAGAAGCTTTACCAGAACAATAAACTGGCCAATACCTTGTTCCAATATAAACAGCTCTGCAACCATGCAAAACGACTAATCACCAAAGACAAAAAATCCTACTATATCAAACTTCAGTCCAATAACAATAAAAATCCCAAAAAATTCTGGAACTCAATAAACTCACTCCTCAATCCAGGCTCCAAGAATAATCCCTGTCCTGACACAAGTAAATCTGACCTTGAACTAGGCTCTGAATTTAACTCATTTTTCATAGAAACTATTACTACCCTCACCAAGATATTTCCCAACAATAACCCAACTGCTCTACTCTCTCCCCCTTCTAACTCACCTCATCTGTTTGAACTCAAACCATCACCACTAACTTTATAAAAAATTTTTGTCCAAACTTAAACCTTGCTCTAACGCTCCCAACAATATTCCCTCTTCCTTCCTAAAATGTGCTGCTGATGGCATTGCTCTCCCAATCAGTATCATTATTAACCGATCCATAAAAGAATCCTATGTCCCCAAACTCTGGTGGTCAGTTTATATTCTTCCTCTTCATAAAGGAGGCAAAAATACCAGCATCTCAAACTGCAAAATACCAGCATCTCAAACTTTCGCCCCATTGCTTTGCTCTCACCAATCTCCAAAATCCTAGAAAAATGCATCCACCTCCAACTTATGCCTTTCCTGACCCAGAACAATCTTCTCACTCCTACCCAGCATGGCTTCCATCCAAGCCATAGCACAATAACTGCTCTACTCTTTCCTAGAAACTGTCAATCAAGCCTGAGATTCAGGACACTTAGTTTCTATTGTTTTACTCGATCTGCCTAAAGCCTTTGATATTTCCCACAAGCACCTTCTCTGTCATCTCTCAAACCTTAATCTCTCACATAATGCTTTATGCTGGTTCTCCAGCTATCTATCAGACAGATCACAGGCAGTCAAATGGAAGAACTCCATCTCTTCCTTCCTACCTACCCCAACTGGCGTACCACAGGAATCCATCCTTGGGCCGATGCCTTTTAACATCTTCATCAATAACTTTCACACTGCTATTCCTGATGCTAAAATCATTCAATATGCAGACGATTCAACCTTAGTCTGCTCTGCCTCAAACCTCTCTGAATTGTTGACTAAAACCCAAACTGCCTTCTTAACAACTGAAACTGGATGCACCAAAACTACCTCTCTCTCAATGCAAATAAATCAAAGATTTTACTATTCCCTCCCACAAAAACCCTCTCCTATGATAAAAACAACTTCAAAGTCTATAGTCAAACCAACTCACCTATAGAAGTGGTCCCCTCTGCCAAACTACTTGACATTACGGTAGATGAACACCTCAAGTTTGATATTCATATTCAACAAAATATTAAGAAAATCCACCAAAAGCTAGGTATGCTGTATAGGAATAATCACTTTCTCTCCAACTTTACCAGGCAAACTCTGGCCTCAACTTATCTTCTTCCTTCCTTATTATATGGAGCCACTCTCCTAACCAACCTATCCTCCTCTATCACCTCTAAACTAGAAAACTGCTACAACAAAATCTCTAAATTTGCATCTAAATCTAAATATACCATCCATCACTGCCTAACCCTACAATCCCAAAATTCCTGGACTATCTCCAACTCACTACTGCATATAGACTCATATTTCACCCAACAAAATGTCCCACTCTAACCATCATCCTTCCCCCTTATACACCCAACAGAGCTCTCAGAGCTGAAAGTCAGAAGTTAATTACTATCCATAAACCTAAACGTCCTGCTGGCCAACTTCTCCTATCTTTCTCACTAGGCAAAAAAAGGAATTCCCTTCCCTCCACACTAAGAACCATACCAAACTCAGAAAGCTTCAAAACCCAACTATTCAAACACCTGTCCACTAAATGGAAATGTACCTGCCTTCATCCAACCTAATCAGAGAGGGTTATCTCTCTGATTCCCAAGCTCTACAACTCTCATAGTTATCTTCCTATGAGCCTATCTAAGCTCTCAACAATTTCTATAGCTTCTGTATAAGCTCTCAACAACTCCTACAGCTACTCTTACACAGCCCAACCTTGCAAATATTGATATTGTAAATAGCATTCTACTGTTGATGTGTGTATGTAAAGCATATTTACATTTTTTAAAAGGTTTGTATGTACACTGTTTCCACACCTAACACATATCTGTTTTCCTCAAATGAAACTGTATGATCCCTACTTCAAGCTTAATGAATTTGTTAACTATGTATGATATTGAATACATTTATGAGTAACTATTCTACATACTATTATCTTTCATATTAACTATCAGTTGTATCTAAATTGTATAATGCATCTTGGAGATTTTCTCCCCGTGCCTCCACTGAACATAGGTCAATTCAGCTCAATGGACTTTACCAGTAATCAAACTGCAAATAAATAAATAAATAAAATAAATTGCAGACACACATCTGGAAGGCCTAGTGATTGGCCTTCATGGATATCTCCAGTTTGCACTGAAAGACAGCCTTCGGGTATATCACCTGTGACCTTATTTGATTGTGCAGAACAAGGTGACAGGCTTCCAATGAAGCATCTGTTCCTTCTTGGCCCATCCTGTGATTATTTCCACCTATGATGGTAGTTGTGTATTGCTGCTGTCCACCACAGGCATCAGCCTACCTTGAGGGGGTTGATGTCCTGTTAGGTATTGCTGAGGCCATAAAGCTATGTAGGTGCCCAAATAGTATAGTGGTGTTGGCCTGGACACTGCTGCTAGTTCCAACATATGGGACGCCCTTCATGTGGGCCTTGCCAATTTTTCTTGCCTGTGCAGGGGCATTATGGAGGTGTGGGGGCTACAGCTTCACAGACAGTAGGTGGAAATAACTCACAGAACAGTACATGTGGAGACAAGCCAACAACATGGGGGACAAAACTCCAGAATTGGGTACAGATTGTATTTCATTAATGCTGTTATACACATGGAGGGTTTCTAGATTGAAAGGGTTCATCAGGACATGCATTTACTGGTTGACTTGACATCTGACAGTGAAATGCCTCTGACATATCTCTCAAATGGCATGTTGTCCTCAGACTGGCCAGATGTTTACCTGTAATGCTTGCTCTACTCCTCGAACGTCTGTTTTTGTGGGGTTGGTAGGATAATGTGAGGATTGTAGTCAGTATCTGTTGACATCCATTGGTGTTCCAGACATCATATCCTTCAGGGATGTTATGTTACAACAACACGTGTAACACCAGCTACTGTTTCAGTTTTTAACACCATTATGTGTGATATAGCCCTTTTTCCATCCCCCTGTCCCATAAGTACGTCATGCATTGTTCATTTGTTCTGCACTATGAGGTGCAGAAGTATGGTATATCATTAATTACCAACTGCAATCCAGTTATTATGCCAATGACCTGGCAGACTCCTGGCCATGGTATGCAGTGGTGGCCAGGATTATGGTTCCACACCCTGGTAATTCTGTGGAAATCTGCACATATGACAGTTATCTCTGTCTGGCCATTGTGAACAGACTGCCAAGATTGTGTAGCAGTGTTGTGTGTAGATGTTTGTTGGGCTGGGTAGGGAGAGTAGCAGATCCTTTACCTGCCTGACTCTGCATGCTGCTACAGTTGCTGGTGGTCTATCAGGTCTGTATGGTTGTAGGGAGTGGCTGTGAAATGTCTGTAACACCTCAGGATTCCCAGTACACTGTGAATTGGGCCAGTATATGTT
>NC_056745.1:867606839-867614339 GCF_019279795.1 Protopterus annectens | reverse complement strand
TTCCCAGGAAAAAATTTGCTGTTCCGAGAAACACGCACACACCACAAGCACATAAAAAAGCAGCAATCCACACACATACACTTAAAAGCTACATCTAACCCTACACTACACTGCACATATACTATCTATCAACTTACCTTAACCCAGACCCTAACCCTAAGGCCCGTCACTATCGCACACTCACCTCACCCGCACCCTAACCCTAACTCACTTAACCCACCCCTAACGCCAAATTCTCACTATCGCGCACACACCTCATTCACACCCTAACCCTAACTCACTTAACCTGCTCCAACCCCAAATTATGTCACTATCTCACACTCACCTCATCTGCACCCTAACCCTAACTCACTTAACCCGCCCCTAACCCTAACGTCCGTCACAATCGCACACTTACCTGACCTGCGCCCTAACCCTAATTAATCCAACCTGCATCCTAACCCTAATGCCTGCACAATCACACACTAATTAACCCAACCCTTAACTTTCCACCGCATCGCTGAAAACAGTGAAGCCACAACAACGGCCAACTGAATTCTTTCCCTAGGAAATAATTCAGTTTTGTGCAGCTTCGCTTTTTTCAGCATTCGAGGTATTGGGTTTGATATTAGATCATTCGAAATTCAGCCGTTTCGATGTTCTAATATAGACCGTTGTATGCCTGTATTGCATATGTTTCAAAAAGCAACATTAGCTCTTGCTGTTCATTTGGGTTAGTGGTACATTTTTCTGACTATAGTACTGGGGATCATGGGTTTGGCACTTGGGGTTGCTGTTTTTTTTTCATTAATGTTAAATGACCGGAATACATGATATGTTTGTTAAAGCATTGCACTTTGTTCATAACTCAGATGGTGTAATGGTATTTTGCTGTGATTGTAGAGGACAGCATCCCGGGTTTGAGTTTTAGCAGGGCAGACTATTTTGTTGCTTGGCAAAACAAGGTCTAATGGATACACAGTGATTAAGGAACATTTAAGCATACATTATACTTATAATTTTATATTATAAAATAATATTTATATACACATTATAATTGTATGTTTAGCTTCCATGACATCCCCCTATGTGCTTTCATTAAATTATATTCTTGTGTGACTATACTGTATGGGGCACTTGTGTTTATATGGGGGTTTCACATCTTTTCTACACAGAAATCTCACTTTTGAAACTGCTACACTACCCTGGTTGACAAAAAAATGGTTGCTACATAATTTAAGTTTACTAAAATAATTTTAACACTACTTTCACATAGGAAAATAAGTTGCCTGTTTTGGGACTTGAACCATGAATGCCTGTGTGCAAAGCCATAACTCTAACCATTACAAAACCTCAACTTGTAGATTTCACCTCTTTATTTCTTTTTAGATATTTAAGCTATGCTAAGTGGACAGCCATAACGTACACGCCCACTTAGCTACACTTAAACATTCCTTAGGCTAGTGTAAAAAGTATATATTATTATGATATTAGATTATATGGGTGTGTATTGTGGTGTTCTGACAACCGCTTGGGACTGCAATCGTGAAATACTGGCATTGATTTGGCTTTCAGGCTACTATCCTTCAGGGACTCCTGCTAATACATATCCTGTTATCTATCAAATTTCTAATTTTGTGGGGCAATTTTTCAGGCATGTCACAGAACCTGTCACGCACCCCCTGCATTGCTTTCTTGTTGCAGTTTTTATTTCAGTGTCCATGAACAGTAAAATGATCATTTTTTCATTTCAGTGCCCACGGACACTGAAATACTGGCATAATATCAGAGCAAAGCTCTAATATTATGCTAGTTCAGCTTAGAAAGTGCCATGTGGCACTTTCTGAGTGCAGGGGCATGTTTAGTGTCCATACACTACTCAGACATGCCCCCTGCACTCGTTCATGGTTTATGTCAGTGTAGATTAATCAGCAGAGCACCTTCATGAATATGCAAGGCACACTGCTGTTCTACACAGACACAAACCACTCTGTGCAAGAATAGTCTTATTCTTGCATGGAGCTTCGTGAATTTGGGGGAATGTTACTGTATTCCATACCACATTCATACTCATAATACAGTGAAACAAAGTAAGCTTTTAATAGTTGGACCTATAGAGTTATGTCTGAAGATTTTTTCCATGTGTAACTATCTAAGGAGGTAATGGGGGGGGGGCTAAGCAAACAGGCATCATTACATGCGGTATGAAATGAGAATACTAATTGCAAGAGAGATTTATCATAACATCTGTGATGGCATCCAGTGATGCTATTGCAATTTTGACTATAATACACCTGTAGATATTCATGAGAAGCATACGTGTAATGCAATTAAAATATCAAACACAGATTTTATATATCATTCTGAAATGTTTACTGCAATTATGGCTAAGACATGTATGGACCATGTAGTGGAGCAATAAAATTAATGGGATAAAACATGAAATTATGCCATGACAGGGATACTAGATATATAGATATAGATGTAGATATATAGACATAGATATAGATATATAGACATATATAAATGTTTGCTATCAAAAGCTGGAATTATCAATGATTGAAAGTCAGTTCAAGGAAAGTACACTTTCAAAAGTACACAATCCTGAACTGAAATAGTACAAACACATAATGATGAATGTACAACGTGATTCAGTCTTTTTTTAATTTCTATAAATCTTTTGGGTTTCTAATACCATGACAGAATGGACCCCATTCCTAAGTTAATGTATGATTAAAGTTCATGAAATTAGTATTGTTTTAATCTTTGATGTCAGCCAAAAGTGTTCTTTGCAGCACCAGCAAGGTACCCAGTAAAGAATCCTTCTGCAATTTGTACTGGGTTACATGGATTGGTAGCCTGTCTAAATACGATTGTAGATTCTTTTTTATTTATAAGACCCATTGCTCCTACTATTATTGGAAATGTCTGGATATCTTTCTTCCACATTGCTCTCATTTCTGCCTGTTATTTTATGACTTTGTGTCTCTTTGCACGCAATACAGTGTAGTCACTGTGTGTGGTGATTTCAATGATCAATGCTGCTTTTATCTTCTTTTCATGCACCACTATATTGGTTTTCTAGCATCTATCTTTTGAACTGTTGATGATGGGTGATCCCATGTGATATAAATTTCTTCAATTTTCTATGATGCTTTGTGGATCATGTTTCCAATGTTTTTCAGCCACTTCAGTGGCATGATGTTTGCACAATCCCCAGTGCAACAGTCTTGCCACATTATTATGCCTTTCAGTATACAGTCCTTCTGCCATTAGTATATCATAACCAGCAACAAGGTGTGTAACTGTTTCCAATTTGGTTTTACAAAACCTACATTTGTCTGTTTCTCTCACATGTTCAATGGACTTTGTAAACCAACATGGAAGTAGCCCACTATCTTGGGCCACCAAAATTAACCTTTCATTTCTTGGTTTGAATTCGCCTCTCCTTAACCATTCCTGCATTTGTTCCTGATCAACATGAGGTTCTTCCAGAAGTTTTCTATATTTGCATGCATTTTCCACATTGCTTGCCTTCTCATCAGGTCCTTCACCTTATATTCTTTCTTTTGTTTATTGGCACATTCATTTGCTGCCTGATTTTTATCTACTTCTGGTTAGATTTCCATTCTTGCTTGGCCCCGATATGCTTCTACTAGATTAAGCAGAGAAGACATCTCAGATTTATTCTCCTCATGTTTCAAAACTTTTACAACATTTGGGTCTTGTGAGGTCAGCAGATATGTGTGAAGTCCCATGATTGCAGATCTATACATGTAATCAATTTCAAAGAGGTGCATCCATCCTTCAGAACAGGGAATATTATAATCTTGGTATACACTGATTTTTATAAATCATTTGGTGAGCATGAAACATCCTTTTTGTTTTCCTATCTAATCTATCCAACACGTTTTGGGGCCAGTCAGTTACTCCAAAACTGTAAGTTAGGACAGGAAGAGGAAATTGGTTTATAGCTTGGATTTTATTCCTAGATGTCAACGCTGTATTCAGGATTAATTCAAGTCTTCTAAAGTATTCCTTACTAAGATAATTTGTTAATGTTTTATTGTTGATCCTTCATCAGTTTCCCAATATTTATACACTCCCTTTTGCTCAAGTTTTTTTATATCACATTCTTGTCCCAAATGGATGTCTTCCTGGTGCTGCAGTTTTCCTGCTTTAAATATTGCTTTTGCACATTTAACAAGACCAAATGACATTCTTATATCATCTGAAAAAGTTTTGATAACCTGCAGCTGTGCTTTCAGTTCCTCATCTGGTGATTCAATCCTTTTAATTTATCCAAGTCTTTTGGGTTTCCTAATACCATGTCAGGAATGGACCTCATTCCTAAGTCAAAGTATGATCAATGTTCATGAAATTAGTATTGTTCCAGTCTTTGATGTCAGCCAGTAGTGATCTTCAAAACACCTGCAATGCGCCCAGCAATGACTCGTTCTGCAGTTCATATGGAGTTACATGTTACATTGGTAGCATATCTAAATATGATGGCAAATTCTTTTTTATAAGACCTGTTGCTCCTACTACAATTGTAACTGTCTGGGTATCTTTCTTCTACATTGCTCTCATTTCTGCCTGCAGATCATGATATTTTATGACTTTGTATCCTTCTGTATGCAAGACACTGTAGTCCCTGGGTGAGGCAATTTCAATGAACAATGCTACTCTTGTCTTCTTTTCTTGGACCACTATATCTGGTTTTCTAGCATTCGCCTTTTGAACTGTTGGTAATGGATGATCCCATGTGATGCAAACTTCTTAATTTTCTATGATGCTTTGTGGATCAAGTTTCCAGTGTTTTTCAGCCACTTCAATAGCATAATGTTTGCACAATCGCCAGTGCAACAGTCTCACCACATTAGTATGCCTTTCAATATACAGTTTTTCTGCCATTAGTATGTTGCAACCAGCAATGAGGTATCCAACTGTTTCCAATTTGGTTTTACAAAACCTACATTTGTCTGTTTCTCCCACATGTTCAATGGACTTTATAAACCAACATGTCCGCAGCCCGCTGTCTTGGGCTGCCGATATTAACCTTTCATCTATTGGTTTGAATTCCCCTGTCCTTAATCATTCCTGTGTTTGTTCCTGATCAACATGAGGTTCTTCCAGAAGTTTTCTATACTTGCAACTATATTTATGCTTTTTCCACATTTCTTTCCTTCTTATCTGATCCTTCACCTTATATTCTTTCTTTTGTTTTTTGGCCCATTCAGTTGCTGCCTGATTTTTATCTATTTCTGGTTTGATTTCCATTCCTGCTTGATGCCGATAAGCTTCTGCTAGATTAAGCAGAGAAGTCATCTTAGATTTATTCTCCTCATGTTTCAGAACTTTCACTATGTTAGAGTCTTGTGAGGTCAGCAGATATGTGTCGAGTCCTACGATTGCAGAGATATACAGATAATCAATTTCAAGGAGGCCCAACCCTCCTTCATAATGGGGAATATATAATCTTGGTATGCAGCGATATTTATAAATCATTTGGTGAACATGAAACATCCTTCTTGCTTTCCTATCTAATCTGTCCATCATGTTTTGGGGCCAGTCAATCACTCCAAAAGTGTAAGGACAGAAAGAGTAAACTGGTTTATAGCCTTGGATTTTTTTCCCTAGATGTCAGTGCTGTTTTCAGGATTACTATAAGTCTTCTGAAGTATTCCTTACTAAGTTTTATTTGTATTTGTTCATGTTTTATTGTTGATCCTTTATCAATTCCCAAATATTTATAGACTCCTTCTTAAGTTCTTTTATATCACATTCTTGTCCCAAACTGATGTTTTCCTGGCATTGCAGTTTTCCTGCTTTAAAAGTTGCTTTTGCACATTTATCAAGACCAAATGACATTCTCATATCATCTGAAAAAGTTTTGACAAGTTGCAGTTGTGCTTTCAGTTCCTCATCTGATGAGGTATACAGTTTTAAATCATCAACAAAGAGAAGGTGAGAAGTCTTTATACTTTGTTGATTTCTAGGAGCCAGATTATAGCCATGGCCTAAGTTGTTGAGTATACAGCTTAATGGATTAAGGGCAAGGCAGAATAGTAACGGTGACAGAGAGTCACCCTGGAATATCCGCCTTTGAATTTTTATCCCTGGGACAACAATTTGTCCTTTATCATGGCTTAATTGAAAAGTGGTCTGTCACTGTTTCATGGTCACTGTAATACAGTCGATCAGTGTGGGGTGAATCTTATACATTTTTAAGCACTCTTTTATCCATGAATGAGGGATACTATCAAATGCTTTTTTGTAGTCAATCCATGCCCTACTTTGATTCTTTCCCTTTTTACAGTTCTCCACTATGACTTTATTTAACAACAAGTGATTTGATAATTCAATATTATGAGTTTGTCAGTGTGAATGTAGATCATGGTACAGTGAGGATCAGAAAATTTGGGTCAATATTATAACACCAAAAGTACATATGTGCGACTACATAAAAGCCGACACATAATGCATGAAACCTGAAAATAGTGAACAGCCAGGTAATTGAAATTTTCCCTAGGGAAAAAACTTACGCAGCTGTTCGATAAAAAAAATAACAACACCATAAACAGGTGGGGGGCTTAACCCCCACTCCCCTAACTAAATATATCAACTTCGAGATTGCACTATAGGGAAGGAAAGGGCAACTCCGTGAAGATGGCCAACTCTCTCCTTGCCCTATAACATATTCATCGAAACGCTTAAATGCCATTCGATGAATATATGTCGCTGTTTCCATATTCACTCAGAAGCCTTTTCGTGCTTCTAATATAGACCCGAAAATTTACTCATATCCTCACTGTAGTATGATCTCAGAGTTAATATATATAATTTGCAGGTGGTGTGGGAGGTGCAGCCCCCCCCCCCCCGCAAAACAGTAAAAAGCTTGTGGTGTTGATGTGATGTCAAAGTAAGTGGAATAAGGATAAACTAACAGAAAACTTTTAATACTTCTAGCTCCTCAGCAAAACTGCCTTCAAGGAGAAGCATACAGACCACAAACCAACAAATATATATAGTATAAAGTAAAGCATCACTGTTATGAAAAAATGATAAAGTAGCATCACTGTTATGAAAAAGTTTAAAATCAGTACCGTCCTGCAGCATACATTTCTAATGTCTGTAATGTGTTGAAGTAACTTAAACTTAAAGGGTGTTGAGTCTCCCCTATATAAAATAGAACACAAGGACATTTTAAAGCATAAATAACTCAGTGTGACAAAATAGGTTTGAATAGGATGATAAGTAATACCATTAATTTTAGAAAAATTATTAACTATTTGTTTACACACTGAACAATTCCCATACTGGAATGTTCCCTGTAAGACTGGGACCTGTCTCACTATTTGACTAGTTGGCAAAACAAATGTACTTTGTACTAGCATATTAACTAGACTGTCCCTTCTTAAAACAGTCCAAACGATATATATTAATCATGTGAGAAAGTTCCATGTCTTAAAAAAGCATTGGCCCAAAATATAACAGCAATTTAATTACTTGCTCACTAAG
>NC_056745.1:867594339-867601839 GCF_019279795.1 Protopterus annectens | reverse complement strand
CTTCCTGAATGCAATGCAATGTCAGCACATGTCGGTGAGCATGTATATTTCTCCATCACCCGTGAGGCGTTGGCCAGCAATATGCATCTCTTCCACCATAGCAGAATACCCTGAGGTAGTGGGTACAATAGACTGCATGCACATATGCATTAAAGCACCACCAAGTGAGCAGGGTAGGGTCTACATCAACTGCAAGGGATTCCCCTCCATCAACTTCCAGGCCGTGTGCGATGCCCAGGGCATAATAATGAATGTGTGTGCTGACTGCCCTGGAAGCTACTGCTATTCACACATCTGGCATCTGATGCAGCTGTACCAGACATTTGCCAATGGGGACATCCCACATGGTCACCTAGTGGGGGATGCTGGATATGCACTGGAGCCATGGCTGATGACACCCATCAGAAATGCACACACACCCGAACAAGAACTCCATAATGAGGCACACGCACAAACACAAATCAAAATAGAGCGCGAGTTTGAGATGCTCAAATCATGTTTCCCGTGCCTGGACACATCCGGTGGAGCCTTGCAGTACTCACCAACTACATGCACCCAAATTGTTCTTGTATGTGCCATGCCTACACAATATGATCCTGAGGAAACAGCTGCAGCAGGAACATGGGGCAGGGCCACACAGCTCCCCTCCAGTGTCAAGGCCTGCACAGGCTCAGAGTGACTCGGAGGAGGAACAACCTGAGCCTGCCCCAGTAGGCAGAAGGAGGCGTGCCCAGTATGCCCTGGCCTTGACATAGAGGCAACGCATAGCATATGCACTGACACAGTAGAGACCCAGGGAATGACACCTCTCTCCGACTCGCACATACAGTAAAAGGGATGCCAAGCATGGCACTACCTGTGCTCAGCCATGTATAGGGAGTGTACTATGTGCATCCGACATAGGCAGCCCTGCAGCACCACCCTCAATACTTGGACATCCACAAGGTAAGTGACTCACACATACCCAACAACAGTCACAGCCAGCAGGATAGGTGTAGACAAACACAAACAAATGCTGTACTATGGCCTCTGAATGTGCCCCATGGGTAACCCCTACCCCAGCCCTACACAGGCAGACTACAGCAGGCCACCAAGTTGGATGCAAGTTGTGAAGGCTAGGAAGTCAGAAACTAATATGTAGGTAGTGAAAGCAACGATCTGTAGTACACTGGTATGCCTCTAGCCAGCACGATAGGTAAGACAACAGACTGAAATGGTGTACCTGACATACCAGTACAGTCCTAGCAACTGTGTAAAAGTGTAAGGTGTGCCCCAGCATCCTATGTACACTTATAGTAACAGTCAGGTGTGCCCCCCCCACCCCTGTGTAGAAATGTAGAAACAGTCAGGTGTCCCCCCCCCGCTATGAAGAAATGTAGCAACAGTCAATGCCAAATGACTGATGTATACCCTGTGGACACAGCATGCTACCTGTTGGTGTACACACAGAGGTCAGCACTGCAGTACAAACCACCTGGACATGATCCACACATGCAATATAGATGGCCATACTGAGCATGCTCACACATTTATGTCAGAAAACAACAGTGGACCAGACATATCTGGCAGCTGCAGTTCTTAGTGCAGACACATGTCAGTATGCACCACTCCTGCCTTGCACACACAGTGGATAGGAATACAGACATATATGTAAGGACAACACACTATAATAAGCCAAAGGTAGATGGACATAGATATGTTGAAGAGGGTAACCATGACAAGGAGCCATTCGGGCCTGTCCCACCCAGCACACAGCCAAAGGGCCAAAAACACATGAGGTGCAAGTGTCACTCACTGCAGATACTAGCCACCAGCATCTGTCAGCATGATGGTGTGTTGCACGTGCCAGCTGTGCAACATGACTGTACAAGGAAGTTGTCACCTAGTAGCTGTATACATGTACCTGTGGCATATGACCCCGTGTGTGCCCACATGTGGCATGTCAACCCCTACATGAATGGGTTACTGCCCATTCACACACCACCCTCCCCATAGCAGTATCATGACAAGCCTGCTCAGGTCATCCAATGTGAAATACACCTTTGGGGGAGCTGAAGCTCAGTAATCCCCATTGTGCGTCCCATAACTGTGTACTGCTGTACTGATAAACTAGTTAGGTAGTAGTCCTAACCCCAGACTTGGCAACTGTGTGTGTGTATGTGTGCATGTCTCGGTCTCTGCCTGTGTAGAGAGAAATGCTTTCTAGGCTACTCACAATCAATACAGTTCATATACACAACATTGGCAAGGTTGCTGATGTCATGCACCTAGAAGTACACCTCTGGGTAAATCATAGCCCAGTAATCTCCATAGCATATCCTGTAACTGTGCACTGCTGTAGTGTGATAAAGTAGTTAGGTAGGTGTTCTAACCCCACACCTTGTGTGTGTGTGTGTGTGTGTGTGTGTGTGTGTGTGTGTGTGTGTGTGTGTGTGTGTGTGTGTGTGTCTAACTGTGTAGACAGCAATGCTTTTTAGGCAACTCACACCCTGTACAACACATATATTCAACTTTGGCAAGGCTGCTGATGTCACTCACCTATAAATACACCTCTGGGGAAATCATAGCCCAGTAATTTCCGTAGCGTGTCTTGTAACTGCACACTGCTGTAGTGTTATAAAGTAGTTAGGTAGGTGTTTTAACCCCAGACCTGGCAACTGTGTGTGTGACTGCATTGAGAGAAATGCTTTTTAGGCCACTCACACCCCGTACAATACATATAGTCGGCTTTGGCAAGACTGCTGATGTCACTCACCTAAAAATACACCTCTAGGGAAATCATAACACATTAATCTCCATAGGGCATCCTGTAACTGCGCACTGCTGTAGTATGATAAAGTAGTTAGGTAGGTGTTCTAACCCCAGTCTTGGTAATTGGGTGTATGAATCTGTGTGTGTTTGTGTCTCTGTCTGTTTATGACTGAGTGGCGTACAATGCTTTTTAGGTCACACACACTCCTTAGAATTCATATACACAATGCTGGCAAGGCTGCTGATGTCACTCACCTAGAAATATACCTCTGGGAAAGTCATAGCCCAGTAATGTCTGTAGCATGGCCTGTAACTGTGTACTGCTATATTGGGATTTAGAACTGTGGTAGGGTTCCATCACCAACCATGGCAGTTCTGGATGTTTTGCATGTGTTACAATGTCTGTGTATGGAGCAATGCATTATAGGCTACTCACGTGCAGTACAATTCACATGCCCTATGTTGCCAGTCTTGCTGTCATTCATTGTGAAATACTTCTTTGGGGAGAAAGTTCCCTGTAATCCCTGTGGTGTGATCTATAACTGCTCTGTGCTGTAGTGTACGATAGGGCTTGGCAGGGGTTCTATACCCACACATGAGAGTTGTGGATGTTTCGTGTGTGTCTTACTGTTTCTGTAGGGAGAAATGCATTTTAGGCTAGTCACTCGCAGTACAGGTGAAATGCCCTACTTTGGTAATCCTGCTGATGTCAGTCACTGTGAAATACACCTTTGGGGAAGAAGTACTCTAGTAATGATGTCCGTGGCACATACTATAACTGCATAGTGCTGTAGTGTAATAAACTAGTTAGGTAGGGGTTCAACTCCCAGAAATGAAAGGTGTGTGTGTGTAACTTGTATCCTGTGTAGAGGTGAGCGTGTGACACCTGTGGTCAATGTGGAGGAGGATTTGCTCATTGCTTTTATGGCAGCCCTACTATATATCACAATGTCAACCATACAGGGATAACATATGTAAAGTAGCTGGGAGGCTGGGGTGCAAAGCCATACCCATACATGTGACATAAAGGCCAGCCAGTCCAAATTAGCAACCCCACTATTACCCAGAGCACACACTCAACCCATGTGTCATATACACACACACATGCCTAGGCAACAGCCAATATGTGGTTAGTACACTGCATATTGGCCACTGATAGTAACTATGCAGTGATAGTAGTGGGCTACAGAGGGCATGTCACTCTGGCCATCTGTCCAATATGCACATACATGCAGACAGTGCACGTCCACCATGTTCCCCAATGGACACCTGCACCACCTGTGGTGCCTCTACATGTGACTCGTAACGGACATACCATGCCTGACAACATACCCTGTATGGACAGATGGCACTGACATCAGCAAATGCTGTTGGCAAGCTATCAATGTAGGTGAAGCGTAAACCTGCAACCCATTACCAGTTCCTGCCACAGGTGGGCAAGACTGGCATAACTGATGATAAGCTGTGTTCACAACATGGGCCAGGCACCCCAGGTACAGTTCCACATGTCACGGTACATGCATGTGGGAGGTGTGCACATCCCAGACACCATCCATGTCATGGACTAAGGAACACATACATGACATGTGGTGTACAGCATTGGCCACACACAATAGTCACCCAACTGACTGGATGGGAGATGCAATACCCACCTGTGTTGGGCAAATGCAGTAACTACAACCCTGAACCGCAATGCGGACCATTGTCATTTGGCCTGATGCCATGGTGTACCCATTGCCTACCCTTGTACAGCCTGCTGGCACAGTTGACCACCACACACCCATGTAGACATGCACCCATGCATGTCAGAATTGGCGCCCTGTGTGTACGTGTGTGTGTGTGTGTGTGTGTGTGTGTGTGTGTGTGTGTGTGTGTCTGGGTGTGTGTTGTATGGTGCGTATGTCCACATCCACACTCACTACAACCCCCCAGGGCATACTGAAGCATGCTGTCTGATGTCTGACATCTTCCTCATACTCTTTGCCCATATAGACTCCATATGACCTATGTGGTGCATGTGATACCTGCACATTGATATGTTGTGGCAATCCCACTACTGATGAGTTGCACTCCTGGCCCTGCCAAGTGTGTCAATGTGTGTGCATCCCTGTGTGAGTGTGCCTGTGTTGATGCTGGCACATGTTCATGCAGACAGGCATGTGTACAACACCTACCATATATCTACTGTATCCCTGTTGCAGATGTCACTTACCCTGACATGTATGTTCTGAGTGCTCCACATCAGGTAATCCATGTGGTGCATCCAATAACTGCATCGAACTGTGATATCACTACATAGTTGTCGGGGGTTTGATACCCTGTGCTGGTAGGTGTGTTACACAAACATGCTTCAGTTTTACCCTCCCACCCCTCCCTGACATGTATCTGCATATGTCTGCCTCCACCACTCCCTCTCTGGTGGATGTGGAGACCCACACCTGCCTTGCACAGGCAGCAGCATGTGGATGTTACATGATGTTCATGATCAGATGATGGCCTCTGCATGAATTGCAGCCCTCTCCTTGCTGATTGCATGTGGAACAGCTGTGGTAACAATCTATAGCCAATTGCATGGAAACACACTCCAATACCTAGGAACATTATGGTGGTGTTTGGTCTTTGCAGTCACTGTGAGCAGGAACTAGATTTGATGTTTGGCAAACAGCATCCCAGATGGATTGGGGATTTACATCTAACAACATACACTGTGGAAAGAGGGCAGCCATCAGGAGGGGGATGTGCCTGCCCTGACTACAGACTGTAAGTGTTGCTATATTGCATTTGGAGTACTGGTTTAACAGTGTTTGTCTGGATATGCCTGTCGTACATGTCACAATACCTCCCTTGTCAGTTCCATGTATATGAGGAATCCCCATCTACAGGGTCATCTGCAGACTGGGCAGTGTTGTGCCTATGGTTTCATGTGTTAGCCACAGTGCATCAATCCGTGGAATGCAGAAGGTAGTGTGAGGACTGCAGTCTGTAGATGGTGAAGGCCGTGACAGTTACTGACTTCATATCCCTCATAGGACATATGTTACAACAAACCCTGTTACAATGGAATTTATATGGGGTCATCACAGTAACACGTCTATACTGGCCCTGTGTATGTGCTGTCAGCCACACCTCTGACAACCTTTGTACATATGGCATGCATGAAATGGTGCATATGTGCTGTACACCATAAATACTGTCATCATATCTGAAAACAAGCCAGTAATATATCAGATTGCTACACGTCAGTACAGTAGTGGTTATATTTCATGACATAAGCTGGACATTCTGTGGATGACTGTACAGTTTTTAGGTCTGTGTAGTGACGGTGAATGTGGGCAGTGTGTGTATTGTTAATATGTACCTCAGTCTTTGTACAGACTGTGGTAGATGTCATTGTTCTAGCTCCCCTTCTCTCAGATGTTACATGCTGCCCCACTGTACGGTATAATTTTGCCGTACATGTTTGTAGGGCCATACACACACACGTTCCATACCACAGACAGCCATCATGACAAACTGTGTAGCAGCCCAGTATATGTAGGGTCAGTCTGTGAGTGGCACATATGAAGATGGTGTAGAACAGATAGTCCATATATTGTAATATTATGTTAGCTTATCATATGTGGCTGTGGCTGTGTTCACATTGGTTGTGGTTATGCACTGTCACACAGGTGTATCTTACCCTATTCTGTGACATGGATGTCGAGCCTGCTATATACGCAGGTACATGTGCATTACCCCATATCAGATGTAGGCCAGTGTTGAGCCAGTCTGCCTATAGCCTGCACAGTGCATTGTTACATGTCTAGTAGCCTAGTGTACTTAACCATTGGGATGTTATGTGCAGATACTCACCAGATATACTGCTGCTGGGCCTCCCTTAAACGTTATGTATGTCAGACAGAGCAGAGGGATGCTGTACCGATGTATGTCAATATCTAGTGGGTGTTGTGCTCATGGCACCCCTGTACCAGCGGTCATTATGTGTCAGGCCAGACAGGAGTGTATGAATCCAACACCTATGATGCCAAATGTATACCAGTCATTATGTGTTATACTCATCTACATGGCTGCCTACATCCATATTGTCAGGCCTGGTACACATCTGGTGCACTAAAGGATCATGTGTATATACCTCTGGAATGTACAGGGTGTGTCTGAAGTTCCACATATAGTGGCCAATATCTCTGCTGCACTCCACAGGGGCAATACATGCTAGCAGCAGTACCTTACAATGACTTCCTTAGGATGTCTGTCAGTAGCCAATGGCACACAAGTTATAAGCAGATGTCAGCATCCACACACACCATGTCTGTGAAGACACTCCCAAAGACAGTAGCAACAGTCTGGTAATATACCTGCTATACATAGCTGTCATCCCCTTGCACTACTACTGTGGGACTGTAGGGGCTGGCATATGGCTACACTCCATATCCAGGACATATGGTGGAAATATATGTACATATACTTATCCAGATAGCGATATCTATATATATATATATATATATATATATATATATATATATATATATATATATAATTACACGTGTACTACATTGAATTACCACTGTCATGGCAATCACCCACTATAACTCCCTACGGCATGTGGCCGTGGTCCTTTTACATTTCCTTTGTGATGGACATCCGTCCTGTGTGTGGGCATCAGTGATACTGGCAGCAGGTAGCAATACCTCTTACAGGAGAACCTGCACAATCAGAGTGGACACATATTTGTAGGAGGTTTAGGAACTA
>NC_056745.1:867574339-867589339 GCF_019279795.1 Protopterus annectens | reverse complement strand
GAGCCATACAATTGACAACATGTGTGTGTGTGTGTTTGAGGGGGCTGAGTATTGTTATGGGCCACTGGTGATGTGTGTGCAGGGATGCGGTTGCCCTAGGTTCATTGTTTATGTGTGTGTGTCTACATGCACATGGTTCCTCCATGTGGCTGCCCTATACAGGGAATTGTGGGACAGCTGCAGACTGTATTTTTATTATTATTATTATTTTTATTTGAAGTTTGTTTGCCAGGATAATCCATTGGGCCGAATGAGCCCTTTTTCAATTTAGTCCTGGGGAGAAAAGCTCCATAGATACAATGTCAACATATACAACAAGGATAAAGTAAAATATAGTAGGATAAATATAACATAAACAGTTTGTTAAAGTATCAGAGTAGTACATATACGCAGAAGATAATGTTAATGCAGCAGGACGAACAACAGAAGAGCATATGTAACAATAAGAATAAATTTACAATATTTAACTTCTATATTCACTGACAAATGGAAAGAGAAAGTACTAGGTAAGATTTTAGTTAGTAGATGTGCACAAAGAGTATTTACATAAGAGGTTAACTACAATATGAATGTTCTCAAGGAAGGGAAGAGTTGTAGATTAAGGGGTGATTAGTAGCTGGAAGGATTATGCAGGATGGGTGCAGGAGCATTCCCAGAGAGAAGATAGATGTGAATGGAGGAGAGATTTAAAAACTGGAAGGCTGCTGGTATTACGGATATGTGATGGGAGGGAGTTCCAGAGGCGGGCCAGGTAAAAGGAAAGTAAGAGTTTGCCTGCAGGACGGGCAGGTTTGGGGAGTTCAACTAGGTTCTGAGTGCTGGTTCTAAGGGGTCTATTTGGATGGTGCATGGTGAAGGCAGAGGAGAGTGAGGGTCAGAGTGAGGGCTTGAAAATGAGCTTATGAGCATGAGTTAGTTGAGTGTAGGTAAGGTAGTTTGGGAGCTCTAGTCAATTTAGTTTGTGGAGGGCAGTACAGTGATTGGAGGAGGATCTGTGGCCAGAGGCGAATTTTGCGATTTTGTTGTAGCAGGAGGAGAGTTTTGTTTTAATAGAGGATTTAAGGTTGGTTAGAAGAGGGGCACCATAAAGGAGAGAGGGGATGAGGTATGTGGTAGATAGGAGGAATCTAGTAGATGGGGAGAGGAAGCGGATATGCCGGTAGAACATGCCTAGTTTCTGATGTGTTTTTTTAATGTTTGTTTGTATATGGGAATCAAATGTAAGCTGATTATCAATGAGAGCTCTTAGCAGTTTAGCACTTGAAACAATTTCTAGGGCTGTATTATTTTGATTGGTTATGAGGAAAGAGTTTATGTCGATAGTTATTCTTTTTGATGGGGTAAATAACATGAGTTTGGTTTTTGATGGATTGAGAGAGAGATGATTGTCATGCATCCATTTTTCAGTGGTTGAGAAGGCATTTTGAGTTAGTTCTATAAGTGAGGGAATGGAGTTTGCAGCACAGACAATAGTTGAATCATCTGCATACTGGACTATTTTAGCATTTGGGATATTGTGGTGGAAGTCATTAATGAAGATGTTGAACAATAATGGACCTACTATGGAGCCTTGGGGTACACCAGTGACAGTGTTGAGGTAGGAGGAGGTAGATTTCTTCCATTTGACAGATTGCTGCCTATTGGAAAGGTAACTAGAAAACCAGTTGATGCAACTGTAACTGGCAGGGATTGCATTTCACTGTCTCCAGCCATGGACACGGGACCTGTGCCTGGCAGGGGTGCTACAGGCAGTATCAGGTACAGAGCCAGACCGAGTACTGTCCCCCGAGTTTGACAGATGTCCACTGAATCCAAGTCCCTCCTGGAACTGGCCAGGGCCACGTCCACGTGGTCTGCTATGAAAGTCTGTGGAGAGCCCCTCCCCCACAGTGCTGAGGCTGGTACTGCCACTATGGGAGTGGCTGTAACTGGTTGGACATCCACGGCGACCTCCAGCTGCTGGTGTTGCTGGCAGATTTCCACGTGACTGTAACAACTGTCCCACCCTGTCCTGACACATGGACATGACATTGTGAATGAGTTCCAATGTCTCACCCAACCTTCTATCCATGACCTCAGTGTAATCACGGATGGCACCTGCTAGGTCACAGATGCTGTTAGTTACAGAGGTGTGATGAGCACTGTGTGCCCTTAGACCCTGCCTGGTGTAGCGTTCCATTCATGCCTCCATGACAGTCTGGAACATGCGTGTGGTTGAAATAGATGTGGCATGTCTGCCAGGGGCATGATGACCAGCAGTGCTCCAAGGAGCACCCCTACATATCTGCCTATGTGATACCCAGCCAGACATCTGGCTATGGCTGCTGTGTCCTAACACATGTGCCATAAATACCACACTGTCCTGGCCAATGCCAACCGTAGGCTGTCCCCTCAGCTAGGGCCAAAGGTGATGAGGTGTGTAGAGGCAGTGTTACTGTGACCGTGGATGGTGTGGATATGTGTGGGTTGTCAATTGGCCCAGTGGCAGCCCCTGATTGCCCTTCCTGTGCCTAAACACACCTATCTTTATGGTCACTGTCTGTATCAGTGAAATCAGATTCCCTGCAGTTGTGAGGGGAAAACAGGGAACAGACTGTAAGACCTGTAGAACACTGCTAAACAGTACACACACACACACACACACACACACACACACACACACACACACACACACACACACACACACACACACACACACACACACACACACACACACACACACACACACACACACACACACACATGTGTGTGTGTGCAGACATGGTCACAAACACAGACATACACACATGCAGTTGACATACATGGCAACCCATACACTCCACCAGACAGCACCTACAGACAGCTCCCACAACCCCATAACACACACAATAGCAGGCGATGGTGCAGTACAGTATCACACACATACCTGTAATTACACACGTCAGCATGCAAGATATGTGGGGCACAACAGCATGCAGTGCAACTGTAGTCAGTCTCCGTTACCAACATTATACATGGCTGTAATGCATGGCTTCTATTTGTAGATGATGGCACTCCCCCTGGGCCTCACTGCACCCATGTCCACAGCATTGTTGTACATCTGTTCAGCACCCTGGCATGTACTGTGTATCATACCTCATGGGTGTGCAAACCATTGCAGGATATGTCTCTGTGTGTCAGTTGTGTTTCCACTGCTGCTCACAGCCTCTGTGTGTTCCTGGATCACATGTGGACATGTGTTTAGTGAATGCTTGATGTGTATTCACATATGTCATCATCAGTGGTGCATGTATGAGTGGTAGACTACCATTAGACCGACCACAGACACAATGCACTGTACCTATGGTGAGAGAAGAGACCATTATTGAACACGATTGGGTCCTGGCTGATGTTGCCTGTGGTACACATAGGTTCATAGGTGAATACTGGTCTATTGGTCCTGGGGCCTACATAAGCCTAGCCACAGGGGTTCCTAGCCATGCACCACCAACTAATGTTATTCCCCTGTGCCCCTGACAGACTGTGGTACAGACATGCTACCCAGGGTGTATTCCCCATTCCCCATCCAATTGCCAAGTGTTTCTGTAAAGAGGGCCAATGAGTAGCATTGCCTGACATGTATGGGTAGTCCGTTCCAGAGTGTGGGGATTCCCCAGGACAGGGCCCTATCCCTCCAGTATGTTTTGTGTAATGTGTTGATTAGGTTTAGGATCCTGTTGCGTGTGTTAGCAGAGGGAGTGGGATGTCATTATATGTAGCATGTTCAACTGCTCTTTGTATGATATAGCTGTGTATGTTGGGCAGATGTCAGCTGTGCCTGGGCAATGTGCACTGGAGTGTAACCACAGTTGTCTGAGCTGGACTGTGTATTGCATGTGTTTGAGGCTGGTAATCCCATTAGTGAGGTGTGTGCTGTGTCAGTGCACATGTACAGCATGCATTATGGGTAGGTGTGTTAGATGTGTACATGGCCTACACCTTAGCTATGACATGCACAGTGAATTGCCAAGCATAACCTTAAACCATACTCACCATCATCCAGCCACTGCCTTGCTGGTATCCCAGAGGTACCTACATTGAGATGGGATAGAGTTGATGTCAGTGGCCACAGCTGTGGCATTGTTACAGGGTGGCTGCAATATGACAGTACAACAACAGCTGAAGTCCACAGTACTACAGTTTATGCATTACTGCTTATCATTACTACACAGTAACATACCCCACATCTCACATATGCATGGTCTACCTGTTCAGATGCATACACTACAGTAGTGTATGGATATGCCCTGGAACCTTACCTGAATGCTCAATGTGTGGCATGAGTAGCACCCACCTCCATGACTGTATAAGTCTGGAGCTCTTGTGGACAGGCAGGTGCTACCAGGCTGATGTGCAGCTCCTCCACTCTGGTGAGGGGGGTGGATGTTATGGCCCCCCCTTGTTGCAAGGTGGTCACCCCGCATGGCAGCAGCAAGATGACGTACTTGCCGGAGCAGGTCACTACAATGGCGGCGGACCTGCTCATAAGTATGGCTGTGCATCCCCACCTCATTCACCCTGCGGACCACATCAGTCCACATGGGTGTTCTCTCCTGGTGGTCCTGGCCTGTCCATGAGAACAACAGCTGATAGTTGTAGATGATGCTGGGGATGATAATCTCCTCCTCAGTGGCACTATAGGTGGGGTTCCTCGGGTGTGCCATACTCCCTGAAAGACATAATGATGGAAATATGTCTGAGCAACTCATATTTCAAGTTTACCATAATAAAATACACATATCAGTTTCCCGCCACCATATCAGCTACAACATAATGTTCACACAACGTTAGTGGTGTGTGTCCAGTATGTGTACCATTGGGCCATATATTGTATTGTACAACACATTTTGCTATGTGGTTATAGACACGGTCCCTGTGGAGACACTAGAGTTGCAGGGCTGTTACAGGGTATTTCACCTGCATGCCATTGTCACTGCCACTATGTTTCCCCATATGCATGTGGTAGGCCTGCTATGTGATTGCTACACATCTGCCATTCTGTGGTATTGGGGATATGTATGCATGCTGTTGGACATGTTCTGGGATTGTGTGGACTATTACAGGCCACAAATGTTCCATGACACTTACACACCAGTATGTGTAAGGGTTATTTGCCAGCAGGAACACCACTCCAACCTAATGTGCACATGTTACCAGTCCACATCACATCTGTGGCCCACCATGGAACCTCATTATCTATTGTTCCATCACTACCTTCATGTCGAACCACCTCAGGGGATGGTGTCATCTCCTCCCCCCATGGAGCACACACAGACATGTCTGTCACCCAGTTATGTCACAGGTATTGTGCATAGGGAGCTCCACAGAGACATGGGGTAGGTGCTACATCACCTGGAGGCATGCAGTACACATACACAAGGTGCGACATGCATGTCCCTTCTGCCCAGCGCACAGCCAAGAGATCTTAAGGTCCATGTAGATGCTGTCATGACTGTCCATGGGTGGGCACCTTGTTCCCTTTGTTCCTATGTGGGGGCTCAATGGCCTCCACATTCCAAATGTAATTACCCGTCCACAGTGTTTAACCACCACATGTGTCATATACCAGCCCTGTATGCTGTCTTGTTTGTCACCCAACCAGACCTACATACCAGTATGTGCCTAATACCCTTCACCAACATATATGTCCCACCATCTCATACAATTGCTATGTGTTCCCAACATGGGTTACACACCTCACTCCACACTCCATCTTGCAGCCATGTACTGATGTGTAGGTACATTGTGTATTGATGTGTAATGTTCTCTCACACTTGTCATGGCAGGTGAAATGTATTGACATGTGTATATATATATATATTTACATATGTATATATATATATATATATATATATATATATATATATATGTGTGTGTGTGTGTGTGTGTGTGTGTGTGTGTGTGTGTAGACATACACACACACACACATATATATATATATATATATATATATATATATATATGTATGTATATCTACATATGTGCATATATGTGTAGATATAATTTTGTGTTGTTTATATACCTATATGAATGTATAACTGTCCGAGGTTCTGTACACATGCACAGCTGTGAATATTTATCACACATATATGTATCTGTATGTGGGGTGCATACGACCATCTGGGCCACACTCATGTACTCTCTTTATGTCACAGCTGGACTGTTTGGCCTTGCTGCAACACAGACAGGTGTCACATGTGAACACAGACTAACATTAGGCGGTATATATGATGACAAACATTAGATAAGCATATTATACTGCTATGGCAGTTGGGCATGCTATGCAAAACTTTAACATGACTGTCCTGCAGGCGGTGTGGTCTGTCACCAATGTGTCTATCGTGGTAGTATTAATGCCCCCACCAGCCATTGGCCATAGTAATTTACAGAACACAGATATCATGGGTCACATCTTTGCCATTCACTGCTGCTCTGCACATTTGCCAGGTATGTCCCACTGCCCAGAGGGACTGACACTACTGTCCAGTGCTGTTGTTGAGCCAACATCATTACAGGAACAAGTACTGATGGCACGTATACATCCTTTCACAGTATACATCCTATTATTCTATTTCATATACTACATGTCAGTAAATGCATATCTTTTTCACATACCTGTTATGTTGTTTTTGCTGTAACACAACCCCAAGTGAACTTTCTTGATGGTTTTAATTTTTTTTCCTCTCTCTCTCTCGGTCTGTCCAATAGAGTGAATGAGCTGATATGAATAGATTGCAGCATGCTTATGTTGATATTGTACATGATCAGGTGGTGGCCTCTGCACCAGTCAGTGCTAACCAGTTGTTAATTGCATGCAGCCTTCTGTGTAATACTTCAGATAACCACTGTCATGGCAACCCTGTACTATAAAGTGCTGCCTTCTGTGGGCATTGTCCCTTCACCTTTACAGTATGGATGACATCCTTCCTGTGTGTGGACATCAGTGTTACAGACAGCAGGTAGCAATACCCCTTACAGCATAACCTGCAGACATAGGGCAAATCCTCATTTGGGTAAGGTTCCAGACCTACAGACAGCGTGAGTAGTGTTGCTGTGTGCAATGTATCTTGCTGTTTTGACAGCGTTTCTGTGTACATGGTACTTTTTCATGGAATGTTGTCTGACTGCATAGCTCTCAACTGTGGGCCTATCCATATGATACCAGGGAGATTGTCTGTTAGGTTTTGTATGTGCACCACACAGGTATTGTCCCAGATATATCTGTGGCAGTCTGTCTGTTGAGTGCTATCAGTTTATGGCTACATCCATTTGTATTTCAATGTCGTATCCCTGCATAAGGGTATGCTGCAATGAATCCTGTAACACCAGCCATTTCCAGGGTGTGTAACAGCAATAATGCAAATATGGCCCTATGTTCCTGCCTCAGTCATCCACATATATGCCAGGCTTTGTCCTGCTGTGATACAGGAAGGTTGTTAGGTAATGACCTATCATTATTTACTGCTAGCATTACTGCTATCATCCCAGTCATATCATGGACTCCCACACCAACTGTTGGGCCAGGTCCATATATATGGGGGCAACAGCTGGAGAACACATATCTGCCCTTGTACATTCCAGAGGTAAGTGTGTGGTACACAGTGTCCCTTGCTCTTGTACAGCCTTTTTATGGGGGGGGGGGTTCTATGCTAGTAACCTAGGCTATGGCACCTTTTCAGGGATATAACTGTTAAGATGAGGGTCATTCAGTGTGATAGTGAGATGTTAGGTTAAGCAATGTTAAGTACAATATACTGTGACATTAACACAAGTGCTACTTTTCCCCTGGGGCTTGACTACAGGGTGTAATTGGAGGCTACTGAACTACCTCTGTAATTGTTGATTTCTACGTATCCTAAAGGCAAAACCTGTTTCTACTGTTGTACTAATTGAAGGCCTTGGCCTGGACAGCATATTATGGTATATATACACATTGCTTGCATCTTCTGCTTTGTGTGGGCCTTGCATTCATGACTGATTACATATTTCAAACCTTATGAGTTATCAGTACTGGCATACATTATTGTATAGTACAGGAATGAAGGTTATTTGTGTATGCATACCTGTGTGTTGTGTCATGTCCTTTGAATTGTGGGTGGGTATATGTGTCAGTATTCTCACTGGAGGGAATGGTTGCCACACTACACATTTCACAGTTGCCAGTGAAGGGCTTGTGGCTGAGGGATATACTTTGCACCCAGTACTTCCACACTACTTCTACAAATGTATGGCGACTGATACCTTTTTTGTGTGTATATGTGTATGTACTATATATATATATATATATATATATATATATATATATATATATATATATATATATATATATATATATATATATATATATATATATATATATATATATATATATATATATATATATATATATATATATATATATATATATATATATATATATATATACATACATATGAACATATGTATTGTATCTATATACAATTGATGTTATATGATTATTTGTGAGTCATACATTAATATATATCTACATATAGCTGTCTATCTGTCTATATTTACAGATATATATCTGTCCATATGTCCATGCATGTTCGGCTCATATTTTGGCCTGTTCTTCATTCACTTGGCAATTGTCATGGATGATCGCAGCATTGAAGTCAGTAACTAGCTACAACACTTTTGTGTTTCAAACTTCATCTCCTTCTACATATGTGTACTACTAACACATATACCTGTGTAACTAGCAACATTTTAAGTGTATCAGAATATTAGTTGACATATATCCCTATTTGTACCCACAGTGTGGCATACTTTGTCCAGACTTCTTGCATTAACAGGTTATGTGGTGTGATAATAATACATTTCCTGTACTGTTGACCAATTGTGCTGCATGATATGTTTGTGAAAACATCAGGTTATGTATATCTGCCATGGTTTAGTGGGAAATCACTTTGTATATGGAGTGCAGGGTCCTGGGTTCGTGCCTTGGAGATGCAGTTTATTTTGTTGCTGGGCAGAACAAGGGACATCGGCTACAGAGTGATTAAGGCATTTTTAAGGGGTTGTAAGTGGGTTTGAGTGAGTTTGCGCGACGGTAAGCACTGCCAACTGCCGCTTATGTTTCCTTACAGTCAGTTAGCTACAAATTGCTCAACCTGTGTAGGCATAGCTTACACCCGTGCAAACCTGCTTACTGCTGCTTACCCCATGCAAATTCCTTTAAAAGAAAAGAAAAAGGGGTTGATAGGACAGTAGTGAAAAACGGGGCACAAAGAGGGAAAGACAGTAGGGAAAATAGCTAGGCATGTGCAGGAAGGGTTTAGGAAAGATCCATAGCTGCCCATTTCTTCTACAGCAACAGCTGTACATATACACTATCTTTGCAGGTAGATTTGGACCCTCAAACCCCTGGGAGAGGGGTGAGGATGACATATATTCATTGTGATGCCAATTAGACCAGATTACATGTGTCCAGTGAACACGTGTGCGAAATGGACAGCTGTGTGTAGGCCGTGATTTTTTGCTGGGACCAGATTGCCCTTTTTCTTTTTGTCAGGTGACAGTGGGATGTTGGAGAGGGGTACTTGGTATATTTGGGGAGGTAGGTTGGGTAGGTTAACAGACAAGACTCACAAGATGCATACAGGGTATGACACATGTGGGGGGTAAACACCTTGGATGGGGAGGGGTGTTTGGAAGTCGCAAGCCCATGATCCCCCAACTGGAAACAGTGGGACTGAGGTCCCCACCCATAGGCAGTCATCACTGCACCTTCATGGTCCCGAAGGTGACTGTGCTGGGGGCTGTGTAGGAGTGGTAGGCTTACACTCTAATAGCACCACTCAGCCCTCAAGTTGGCGCAGCCGCACTCGATACTCCAGATCAAGCTCCTTACGCACCACAGCCCGGACTTGTTAACGGGTGGCAGGTTCCCCTCCACGCCCGCTCCAAGGGGGGTGAGCTCCATCCCCTGCAGCAGTTCCACCCGAAGGTGGTGCAGGGCCCATGGAGGAGGAGTTCGCAGCCTGGGCTCCAGATGTGCTGGTGCCTGGTGCCGTGGCCAGCTGAGGTGGGACTGGTGGGTCTGCTGGGACCGGCCTTCCCATACGAGCTGCGTTGTCACAGGTTTATGACAGATATGGGTTAGTAACAGTCAACAGCATTCAGGATTAGTTATAACAGCATGCATAGGTATTCCTATTAACCCAACACACCAGATTTAACACAGTTGCAGAGCAAGCAGAACACATGCATATATGGAACAACAGTTGCCATTACAGGTGCATACAGGTTTCATTGATGGCAACAGGCCACCAATATGGGTGTATTTTCACATGGCACATGCATAGAAACAAATGTGAATATTTATACACTATTAGGACATATGTGCCAACAAAAGTGTGGAGTGTACACATACCAGTTGAGGAGTTTCATTGGGTTATTATACACATATGGTTGGGGTGAGAGACAGACTTCAATTACCAAATAATATATCCACCCTTGTAGTTTACATAACATTCTTAGTCACTGCAGTGGTCTTTCCCTTACATGTAATATTACACTACACAATGGCCTTATATTGTACACTGGTATGTTTATAAGTTATTATATATATGACCTGCATCTTACATACAGGCATGACAGGCTGCAGGTGTTAATGCAACATATGTTGGTTATTGCTGACATACACTTTGGGTGAGGTGCTAGAATGACAGGTTTGTTTCCATATACATTCTCAGACTATGTACACGTTTGAATATCAGTTATATGTCATTGACAGCTGCCTAGATGTCTTGGAACATCACACTGGATTTTCAGGGGAACAGGGTACCAAGTTGATGATATGGGCCATTTATCTGGACATGCTGGACAGACTGGAACAGTTGTGGGGTATGAATATGCATGCAACTTACATTTTGAACATTCTAGCAAATTCTGTACTGTAGTTTGGTGTAAGTATGCATACAGCTTTCTATCTGGACATTGTATCACAATCTGTACAGTTGTGGGGTATGATTATGCATACAACTTAGTAGCACTCCCAGGATTCAGACCCCTGCTGCATGTGACAAACTATTATAGCTAACATCACAGTACACTGTGCTATCAAAGTATTGATATAAAGCTTTTAAGTGTTTTCTAAGTCTCCCTAACATGTACCATATAACTGACCTCTTGGTATTTCCAGCATTGTTATGCAGGACTTCATGCCCATTTTATCTGCATACCACAGTGTGGGTGACACTGTTTAAGATACAACATTACTATTTATAGTATGGAACAGATCGCCAACATATGAGAGAGAAGTAAACAGAAGCACTCCAGGGGTTATACCTTTATTCACAGACTATTACACATTTATTTCTACTGGTACAACACTTTCTAAGGCTCTTATATTTATTTGTTATGACAGTACATGCAGACTGATTACTAACCTGCCTCTTGATGCAGCCTTTGCAGCCTAGCATCATGGGCTTGCTGGTTCGCAGCCCACTTGTCTGCAGCTGTCAGAGGAATGCAGTGATATTTAGCCATACCTATCCATAGTATACGCAAGCTTGACAATTATTTACTACTTAGAAGAATGAGTACTTACTCAGTCCTGGGGCATTGGGCATCTGCCAGTACATCCCCCCTCTGCCTCTTCAGGTCAGCATGGTGGTGCCTGACCTGCTCACCAGTATGGGGGATACCTGTGGCACTGGTGAGGTCACAGGCGAGACTGTCTCAGGTCTCCATTTTATACTGCAAGCCCTGGTACTGGCCCTGCAGTAGTCTCTGATCATGGTGTTTTACCAGGAGCCATACCATGATTGTTGACTCCTGGATGCCCTGGCGCTGTGCTCTAAATCAAGTGCTTTCACCCACAGCAGCCATTCAGCCTGCAGTAGGGAGCTGCAACCAGTTATGGGTAGTATTCCTGGCTGTGGAGTTTAAATATGGACATTTTCCTGCACTTCCCCGTGATTGGCCAGTTTTGAAAAGGTTAAGCTATGGGC
The DNA here is from genome assembly GCF_019279795.1 of Protopterus annectens. NCBI lineage: Eukaryota > Metazoa > Chordata > Ceratodontiformes > Protopteridae > Protopterus > Protopterus annectens. The sequence goes on along the minus strand of NC_056745.1, from coordinate 867,577,346 downwards.
AGACCTGCTTACATGAGGTTGGCACTGCTTAAAGAGGTATACCACTAGGCAGATTGAATTGGATCACCTACACATTGCTTACACTTACTAACTTGAGGTGTGCTGCGGTTAGCATTGCTTAATGGTTAATTAGCACTATGTATGTCATTTGCAATGATTTATTCTTCATTACAGGTTATATATTTGTCTAGTATCCATGATTCATGTGTACATACACTGTATTCAATAACACCTCCAATCTATGCTTACTGCAGTACTCCAGTTCACATATTTATGTTCTGTGGCAGGTTATCCAACATCACACTGTACATAGATGCAGTTCACATGTTTGGTTTGATGTTCCTGTGGTGAGACTTAATTTGCTGATGCCTCGCTATTGCTTGGTGGTTGACTACTGTGACTATAGTGTACAGGGTTCTGAGTTTGAAACTTGCAGAGGCAGTTTATTTTGTTGCTGGGCAGAACATGGCCCATTGGATCCGGAGTGATTAAGGCACTTTAAAGCAGTTGTAAGCAGGTATGCATGGGTTTACATGATGGTAAGCACTGCTAACCACTGGATACAATTTCTTACACTCAGTTAGCTTCTACTTTGCTTAATCTGTGTAGGCAATGCTTACCCCTGCGTAAACACACTTAGACACACTTACTACTGCTTATTTGTGCTTAAACCTCCTTACTAGTGCCTTATTCGTTATGACACTGACACTTCACATGTGCATTTCATGCAGTACTTAGTTCACATTTAAATGTTATGTAGGTTATATGGCAAAATGATGTAGAAATATGTTCATTTACAGATTTCACATGGAAAATATGTGCTGCAGTGGGACTCTAACCGCTAATGCCTGTTTGTTGGCAGATGCTCTAACCACTACACTATTACTGTGTGCCACTTCATTTGCATATATATTCCTTGTTATCCTCTTCAGCCTTTTCATCTGCTTTAACCATAGCTAAGGGATGGGCAAACTCACCCACCTATGGTTAGCTGTACTTGGGGTTTTGAAAAAAATAAATACAAGGGTTTCTTCATTTTATTTCAATGTACTGTTGCTGTCGAACACATGGGGACTGTTGGTGGGGATATGCGAACACCTATGAGCGGTCTCGCTCATTTATTTACACTTTCTTCTGTTCTGCTTTGCAGAGGCATGTTTATTCTGAGAGCTCTGCTCTCAGACATGTCCCCTGCACTTATCCATGCTCAGTGTAAGATTTGGAGCTCAGGCAGCGTACCTTCATTAATATGCATGGCGCGCTGCCGTCCTCCTCTTAAACTGCCGCTTACGTGCAGGACTAGTTTAGTCCTACATGGCAGATTAGTAAATCTGGGGGAAAGTAACAATTTATATAATATAATGTGAAAGAGAGCTATATCCTAAAAAGTAATATAGAGATGGAATTTTGTGTATATGCTGAATGCTAGTATACAGACTCTTAACATCAAGAGTCAGCCAATAGATATTATCCTTTCATTTAATAACTGAAATTTTCTCTAAAAACTCTTGTGTATCCTGAATGTAAGAAGACATTTTTTTAACAAAAGAAAGTGATACTTATGTAAAAATAGCCAAATATTATGAAGAAAATATTTATGGGCAGTATGGATTTCTGTAGACAGTAAAATGTTGCTAAACCACAACTATATATGGAAAACTTGTTTTCAGCATCAGTCCTATCCAAATATCCTAACCTCAAACCTTTATTCAATAAAAGTTGATATTTTTTCCAAGTGCATTATTATAACAAATGATACCACATCTCTCATATACTTCAGTATTATTAAGGTGTTCACAACACATTCTAAGCCACTGTTTATCATTTTAAACCACAATTTTATTCCCTTTATCAGAAGGTTTCACAACCAATTCATGGTTGTTTCATATTTCCTTAAATGCTAACCATTGTTCTTTTGTTAAATTATATTTAATATCATGTTTAGATCTAAATAAAAAACAACATAAGGCTATTATACTGAAAAATCGAAAGCCACAGAAAATTGTTGTATACATTCATTTATAAAGGGAAGAATAAATGTACTTTTATAATCAATATCTGAAATATCCAAGTGATAGTATGCATTGCATAATTCATCATTCCACTCTTCCTCATTTGACACACAGGAAAAATAGCTATCATTAGAACTCATCTCTTCATTTTCAACCTTCTCTATACATGATGATTGTTTATCATGAAAAAAATGCATGCAATAAATGTAGTTTCCTTACTAAACAAAATATCTCACATTTCATTTCATGTAAACAGGGCAATACAGTTGGCACATATTTGAGACCTAAATTTAATACGGGCAATAATGTCTCAGATAAAATACAGCCTACAAGGTTCAAAACTAGAGAAACAACATTGTCATTAAAAACACAATCATTATGTACATAAATATTTCATCTACCACTTTTATACAAATTGTTTGGATTGTCCCTCAAAATTAGATGTCTGTCCTTGTCCATTTCTACCCCTTTTCCTATCATTAGTCAGTTGATCCATTCAGTTGGGAGTACTCTGAAATGTAGCATCATATACAACTGGCTCTTGGGATGGTGGTAAAGAAGGATTGCCGTTGCCATTATTACCACTCTCTGTACCTGTCTCTACACCATCTGAAGAAGCAAATGAATCAGTCAAAGGTCTTTTATGATCTCGGTCTAAGTATGATTATGTAGAAGGCCTACATGGTTTGAATTTTCACAAAAAAGCCCTATTATTATTGTAATCCTGAAGATCTCTTTTGAGTTTGTCTTTTTTTCTGTCAATTAAATCTTGTTCCAAAGACTTCAATTTCTCATTAATATCAGAAAGTAAAGAATCACAGTGGGAGGAACCAATCTGAGTCATATGTCCAGACATAATGTTTGCACTTCCTCCCATAATTTACGCTGTTTAATCATATCACGTTCTATCAATGTTTTCACCCACTCAAGAGAGCATTGATGTGCTGTTGCAATCCAACAGGCTGTAAAATCCTTATCCTATTCACTTTTAGCAT
>NC_056745.1:867241839-867261839 GCF_019279795.1 Protopterus annectens | reverse complement strand
TACAACCAGTCCCTTAAAAAATAAGGGAGGAATATATATATATATATATATATATATATATATATATATATATATATACATATGTAGATAGATAGATAGATAGATATAGATAGATAGATAGATATATGTTCTTCTGTAGAAAATGGTTTAGAATAGTAAATTCTTTGATTAGCATTTATAGATCCTAAGTTATTGTGTTTGACAGTTTATCCAATGTCTTTCTACACTGATGAGATAATAGACTTACCTATATAATATTAATGAACACTGAACTGACAATCTTTTTAACTTCAGAAAATCTGAAATGCCAATGTACAATGGCAGGGTAGTTTTTGCAGGAATACTCTTTTCTATTTACAACTCAAAAAGATGGCTAGAACAGATATCTTCTTGGCTTATTTCTATAAATGAAACAGACAGGCTTTGACCAATAAAGTGTGTGCAACTCCATTTGGCTCTTTCTGCATCAATGATCCATGCAGTCATCTTGTTAATACCACACATGCTTCAAAGATCATATGAATTATATACTCATACTAAGGTCTTCTCATGTAAAATAGTAAGGTTAAATAGAAGTTGTGTTTCTTCATAAAATTTTCTCTTGCAGCAGAATCCCAGGGAAAGACTTAATGCTGAGTACCAGCTTCCAGTGATCAAGGACATACCAATGCATCTTGTATTAATTTTGCTCTGTGATATAAAGGGATTTTTCTTTTCTAATATGTTCATGTCATAGTGCACTGTCTCTTCCTGTTGGAGATGGTGGTGTTAGTCATCTTATCTCCTACTGTCTTAGTGTATGTGTTGATGAGGTATAGTTAATTGTATGCTAGGGTAGAGATGGATATGAAATTTATTTTTTCTAGTGTGGAAGTGATAAATATGAAGAACACCAATGTTGTTTCAAAGACAGGTGAGATAAATCTTTGTTTAGTAGTGATGGAGCAGAATATCTTTCTAGTTGTATGTTAACTCTCTATCATAAGTGAAGACTGCATTTATCTTGTTACCTAATTCATCTGGGAGTAATCAGATTGTCTTGCCCAAGTTTCCAATAAGGCCTATCAGAGAATTCTTCCAAGCAATATGTATGGGGTAGAAGGTTCCTGTTCAGCTTAGGCAAAACAGTTGCAGTTCTGATATAGTCAACTTGCTTGGAGTATAGCGAGTAGTTCGACCCAATTATAAGGAGAAGAATATTGCATAAATTAAATAGCTAAGGTTGAAAAATAGTGCACCTGCAAGAGATGACATTAAAGTTGTAATGATTTGATGGGACATAAGCCAGCAGGGGTAATGAGAGTGGTCATAATACTGTTCCATAAAACATTTAGTATGCATAGAGGGTGTGTAAGCCAAAGTGGATAAGGTACGTGGATAATATGGAAAGGAAAATAAATTAATTCTCATGGATAATAAGGAATAAATATGGATCTAATAGACATGATCATGATTTTTTTCAAGAATTCTTCAAGACATGGAAAGAGATTTTACTCCACATATAATGGAGTCACTATAGGCAATTTTAATCTAACCTTGAACCTTTTTCAGACCCTTTTTCAGTGCTTACAGAAAATGGATGCGAGGACTGTTGAAGGTATTTAAGTAAAAGTGAAATGGGAATAACTTTTTTTTAGAGATATAGTCCTTTAAGAGAGCTGGAATATTGGTTTGTTCCCTAGTCTGTAATTCAAAGTATCTGATTGGTCCATATTAAATCTATGGCATTGCTTGATCCCACCATTAAGGAAGGTTTCTATCAAGGACTGCCTAGCAAATAGTAGGATACGGAGGTGTCAACACTATAAGTGGAGGGAAAAAAGAAAGATAAGCATAGAGAGAAGGATAGTTTCTGAATATTAAAGAAGAATTAAAATTGCTCAGATGAAGCTCAATCTCTTATGAAGGGAGAGTATAAGACTGTGGTCAGAGCAGAAACCATGAGCTATGAGGGACAATGCATAAGGGAGTGTGAGAACATCCATTATTGGAAGCAAAAGGAGTTAAACATAACCCAAGATGGAACACTTAAATAGGCTGGTAAACTGGGTGATTTTCTACAGTGAAAGCCCAGTCTAAAAATGGAAATTGACTACTTAAATGGGTGGCGAAAGCCAAACACACTCTGGCTAGGCTTATAAATGCCCTAGGGCAGATAGCCTAGTATGAACCTATGAACCTATAAAGATCTCACAAAATGTCAAAAATGAGATGGAGACAGCCCTACTTGTCAGTACTTGGAGAACACAATCCTAAGTATATAGCCTAGCTTTTCAAACATGTATTGCATACATGAATTTGTTCTGCAAATAAAAGGAATAGATGGAACATAGCACTTCAGTCAGAACTATTAGAAAGGAATCCAGTAAATATTATAATCGTTATTTCTATTTTCATAAGTACAGGAGAGATGACAGTTGTTTACACTGAATCTGTATAGGTATAACTGAATCAAAGGATATTAAAATATAAAAGTAACAAAATACAGAAAACTTTAGCTTCTGTAGAACTCAGAAAAGATGGTTGGAATGAATGGCTTCCTGCTGAGTATTGTAAATAAAGCAGTCAGGCTTTGACTAATAAACTGTATACAATTCAGTTTTGGGGGATGTGAAGCTCTCTCAGCAGCGATGAAACAGGCAGTCATTGAGGTTCTTCTTAATACTGCAAATGTGACAGAGAAGAATGGTAACTGTAGAACTATAAGGCTTTATAAACATGGATGAAAACATATTATATGTTACCCACAATGAGGCCTTAGAATATTCTTCCAAATTTAGTAACACCCAGACAAAGTGGATTTGTACATGGTACACAAGAAACATATTTTCTGTTCTCAAAAGTTAGGGTTAGTATTGATAGATTGATGGTTCTAACATACTGGAACATTTGACACTATGTAATGAAACTTTTTTTGAAGTCCTACATAAGAGATTCTTTTGAAGCAGATATCTGAAGTAGCTATTAGTTTTTGAACATGAGTCCCAGATTAAGGATACATCTGTTGACCAGCATATTGATTTTAATGAAAGAGTAGATAAGTAAAAGGACTGGTAGACTTTGGCAGCAGTGGTAAGGAAGGAGTATGATGTATTTTCCTTTTGGATATTCAACAAAGGATGCAGATTAGTTAGTTGGAAACAGGACATAATCAGTAAATGACCCAGTGTTGCATACATCTAGGGGTGTCATAAGGGCATTAGGAAATAAGATTAATAAGGATTAAATGGACCTTGTTAGTTTTAACAAAGGCAGAGACAAACAGAATGCTTTATATATAAAGAAGTCTAGTTTACCTAAATATTTGTGGCTAATGGTTGGGAAGGCATGGAAAGAGATATGAAATCAAGCCTTGTTGATTTAAAAAATACAATCAAAGATACCACCATAGGCATTCCTTTTTTCTCTTTATCCGTGCTGTTGATGAATCTTCAGCCCAATCCCAGCAAATCAGCCTGTCCGTTCCACATCAGCAAGCATGTGTGCTACCACTACATCTTGGCATCCTAGACAGGTGTCAGCCATGCATGGCAGAGGATCTAGTTCATTGGTGATACGCCTGACCACATGAACTACCTCTCCCAGGAGTTACACTGTTAGTTCCCTGTTCCAGGCTGGAAATCATGGTGCTACCTGAACATGAATGATATCTGCTAGTTGTGCTGTCATCACAATTACATATAAAACCACAGACAACCATGTGTTGGTGTGGACACATGCAACACTAATGGTGCAGTTGAAGAAGTACCACTGCGGGAGCTGGATCTGACAAAGCTACAGCTACGACAACTAACATTTGATGATGTACTTGCTTTTTGGCCTTGTGGATGCTGAGCCTCCCCCAGCAGACAACACACAGCTGACACTGCATAGTTCAGTGTGTTATTCATCTGGTCTAAGGAGCCACAAACATGATTCATACAATCTAGTATGTCAGAACGCATAACATGTGTTACTCTGGTTATGTCTTCTGAGGCCCTGATGGAACTTGCCTATGACTCCACAACAGCTCTGCATATATGTTGAGTGGCAGATACTGACACACCAACAGGGGGGAGAGAGGTAGGCATTCCTTTTTGAGCAAGACCCCTGTGTGGTACTTCAACCTCAAAAAGACTAGGGAACATTCTGATAGCTCTGTAACTGGAGTAACCACACCACCCTGATGAGTCATGTCCTCATCAACCTAACCATTCTCAGATAGTACTGTGTCATTGATATGCACAGGCATAATGACTGTATCCATATTATGTAGAAGGGATGTTAAAGCCACACCCTCCATTTCAGACATACCGTCTGAAACTCCAGACTGTGCCTCATCATCACCACCATCCTTGTCAGAGGTTACCAATTCTCCTACATTAGGTGGTTGGAGCTCCACAGTGCTGGTGCCAGCCTCACCAGTGAATACATCAAGAAAACAGAAAAACAGAAGGAATACAAAGAAATGATTAAAATATAATACCTACACCTCAGTAATACAACAACATATGCAAATAAGCATTTCTTTTAATTAGACTGAAAGAGAGAGTGTGAGAGAGAGAGAAAGAGAAATAAGTTCATCGGTTCATAGGATGATACTAGGCTATTGGCCTGGAGGCCCTTATAAGCCAAGCCAAGAATTTTGCCCATGTTCCCACAAAATCAGCACCTGTTTCCCCTGTCCAGCAGGGACACAGGTGGGATCCCAGGGGTGTATTTTCTGTTTCTCATCCAGTCATCCAGGTTCCTCTTAAAGAGGGCTAGAGAGGTACTATGCTTGACATGGAGAGAGAGTCTATTCCATAGATGGGGGAGTCTTTGTGACAGAAATCTATTCCACTGACAAGTTCTATTAATATCACAGACCAGGTTGAATGCCTTGCATGCGGGTTGTGTGAGTGGAGTTTGACTTATGTATATGCAGCAACTCCATCAAGGCTGGGTCTAAGATGCCCTTGTATGACAGACACATGTCACCTCTGAGCAGTCTGTAAGAGACTGAGTAGAGGGACAGGACTTTTAGCCTATCAGTATAGGACAGGTGTTTGAAACCCTGGATTTTCCTGGTTAGGAACCACTGTGGTCTCTACAGTTGCTGCATGTGCTTGGCAAGGTACATGGCAAAGGGGGCATTGTACTCAATAATGGGTCTGATAAGGGAGGAGTACAGGGATGTTATGATCTCCTTGTTCCTGGATAAAATACCCTTACTTATGAGGTGGTCCAAGTAGAATGCCTTCCATACAATGGACAGTGAATCAAAACGAACAGCAACTTGTAAGAAGAATTGACCAAGGATATCCAGTAGAACTCATACACAGGAGAAATAAAAATAAAAACTGTTAACATCTTAACAAGCGCTTTCAACTCAATAATATAACCTAGTCTTCATCAGAACCATAGAACAGTATGTTGAACTGAAATAGTAGTAGAAATAGTTCAAAAAGCGCCAAAACCTTTTAAAGGTATATGCACAAAATATTTAAAAAACATAAAATAAATAATATAAATAAAACTAACTAATCCATACTATCAACACTACTATCCATAATATATATCTCAAACTCAGTCGTTTTTTATATATATAAAAAATATAAAAAAATAAAAATATATATAAAAACATATATATATATATATATTTTATATTACATTGAATTGTAATAATAAATATAATTAGTAGTAATAATTATAGCCCATATATATAATATAAATGATTTCAAGAACTAACACACCATGTATTTGTATATATATTATATTGCTGCAAACTTTAACTTATAAATAATAATAATACTGATACTTACTGACTCTATAGACTCCCTAGTGGCATCCAGCAAAATCTGCCACTTACTCTCTAATGCTAAATCTAATGCTGATAAAAACCGAAAAACCAGTTAAAAAAAATGATTTTTGTAAATGCTATAAATTGAAAGCGGAAAGTATGTAATTCTAGCATATGCAGCATATAAGCGTTCTTACTATCTTGTTCTGTTGCTTCTAGATACGATAGTAATGCTCATAAATACGTATCTTAAGATTTTGCCCTACGTTTGCCCACGAATGTGCAGTACATATCATATATGTGGCAAGATAAACCACTTTGGTAGTGTCCTAAATTTAATTAATTTGTGTTATTATCATGACGGATATGTTTTAATTCATTAATAATACCTGCACTGTTTGCAACAATTGCACTTGGTAGCCCGTTACTTGGTAGTTCTTTTAAACCCCTTTTTTTTTGTTTTCTTCAACTGCTCTTTAAAAATACTCTTTCTTGTGGCTCTTAACCTGATACAAAACCCAATATGCTTGAGCTTGGAGAATGTCAATGTCCCCCCCAATATTGGAAAAAAAAAATAAAGTGTATGTGGGTATAGGTTAATACTATAACTCTCTCCCAAAGGTGTCTTCCCTTCACACTTTTTCTAAAGCCGTCTTTTTCCTTCCAGTAGAGTATTTTTTCAATTTCTTTGTGCACAAATTCAATAGTATTTCTCACCAGATGAACTGATAGCCCTCTTTTCAAACAAGTTTTTAATGTTGGCAATTTCAGATCTCAGTCAACTTTCGATGGATGACATCCCTCGTGACTTTTATGCCGAAGATATCGGATGCATTTGAAGATGTGTGTGTTTTGTGAATAATATAATATGAATTGTGAAGTGGCACTTGCGGTGAAGAAAAGATGTAAATAAAAAGTGGGAGATGAATAAATCCTGGGGCCAAATGTGGGGCATCAAGATATATAGGTGGGGTGATAGGAAATGATGTTATCACTGCATTTTAATGCCGACATAGTACATTGTGAGCGACAACAATTCATCTTGAAAATAAAAGATGTCATTGCATATCATAATAAAAAAACTCAGTAAAGATAAATAACCAATTATTCCGAATAAATAACTCTCCTTGATAACATCCACTCTAAGCCACAATCAATAATACACATGAGGAAACTCCCAGACATGAGGAAAAAAAAAAAAATTCCCCTTGTCATGTGATTCCCTTAAGCATTTTCCCAATTATGTCCAAAAACACCTAATCTCATCCAACATATCAATTTAAAATCATGTCCCATACCTGAATATTATAATTAAGTTGAAAATAATCCAATCCAGGTGCCCAAGGTTGCAAAAAAAAAGGTCCCCAAAAGGTTTGGTTTATTTTAGGTCAAAACCACCATGGTCTAAAAAAACTTCCTCCAAAACTCCAAAAAAACTTCAAGTTAACTTCCTCATGAGTCCATGAATCCTTCCAAAATTTGCAATACAAATGTTTCGATCTGGACCCTGAAATAATAGGTCTAAAAGGATTTTTGAAATATTTTTTCTGGAAAATGGGGATCTAAGGCTGATTTTATGGATTTGGATCATTTATGTTCATTTATATATGTGTCTAGGTTCATGATCCTGCTGTCAATGGCTAATCAGATATAGATGATGCTATCCTGTTGATTTGATTGTTGATTTGATTAGAGAATGCTCTCTGTCTGTCTGATTCTGATTAAAAATATCATCACTCTAGAAAATGTCTATATGATAATCTGTCTGGTTAATCAATATCCTTGTCCCTTAGCTGACATACCTGAGAAGCACTTTTTGTTCCTCTCACTTGAAGATTGCGTCTGTGAAAAGTCATTATAAAGCCTGATAATTTCTAATGTCCTTATGCAGTCTATACAAATCCTTGCAATAATTTCTAAAATTGGCAATGCTGGGTATGCAGTCTATACAAATCACTTTCTTCCTTTTTTAATCTGTTTGCTTTTTTTCTTTTCACTTAGGGGGTGTGGTTGCACTTTCTTCTTAATTAATTTGTCTACTTTCAAAACAAAAAACTTTTTGTGTTTGACCACTGTGGACTAGATTCAGTAGGGATGAATTTTGAAATTCAATACCTTGAACATTATGATGATTTACATTTGTCCAGTGAACATTAAATGTAATTGTAATGAATTAGTTACCAATAACAGAAGGCCCTTGTAAGTGACAGTTAGTTGTAAGTTGTCTACATATATAACCATCGTCAACTCTAAAAAGGTTCTAAAGGTCCTAATAAGTTATATATTTTTTATATTTATATATTATTTTTTTATATAATTTATATGTTTTATAGATTGTTTATATCCAAGAGTTTATATATTTTTTATATATTTATAGGAGGATTTTTATGTTTTTATATATTTTAATTATTTTATTTATTGTATGTTTTGTAAATATTAGTATTTGGAAGTATTAATTTTTAGTTTTGATATTTTATTTTAATTTAAACTACTTTTTTTTCAGTTTTCTTGTGTTCTGATTGGTTCTAGGTTATCTAGCCTTTGTTATCTAGTTACTATAAACTCTTGTTCATATTTTCTTTTTTTATTTATAGGTTCTACTGTGGTTATAGGTTTGGGTTTCTTACATCTTGTTATCTTTTGTTTTGCTTTTGCTTTTTTTTTCTGTTCGTTGTTGGGTGTTACCATACTGGATTAATTGATGTTCGCTTCTCTTACTGTTCTGGGAAATTTGATATGAGTTGGATGGCATTGAACTTCATTCAAAGTGAATTTACTTACTTACCGTCCGGAGGAAACTAATTATCGTGCTTACATCAAAGATGTTTTTAAGATGATCTAAAAATGACTCCGGATGGCTGTTTTGACGTGAGCAGGAACACCTGCCAAACAAATCTTCAAGGTTGTAACAGTAGGAGGAGGGGGAGTGATGACTCAGCAGCTTGCTCGCAGAGATAGGAACAGAAGCAGGGTGGGGGCAGAAGAGGTTTTTACAGAGTTACCGACTTCGCTGTTGCTAGTGCAGCTGATTCAGCTGCCATTTCGAGGCGGCGGAAGGAGAGATTTTGTATTGAAATGGTTCTTTTTTTCCGGTTGGCGCGGCTTTTCATGTGATTTCAGGGGGTTCTGTCGCTCATGGGTCATTGATTTACCTTTGTAATAGGAAGACAGCCGGAGGCAAGGTCATGGATTATACCCCAGAGCCAGGGAGCGCTTGAAAGTTGGTCACGGCCATAGGGTTGCCCTGAACTTAACCCTTGACACTAGTATCCTGGAAGTAATGAAAGCGGGCCGACCCGCGTAAGACTCCCTAAGGAACACAGAACTGAAAAACAGAGACCACAGGAAGCAAAAAGAGACAATTTAAAAAGGAACCTGTACTTTTTTTAACAGCTTCCTAACCGACATTTCTACACAAACAACGAGATTTAAAAGGTAAGCAAAGTTATAACAAGTACTGTCAAAACTATACTGTGTTTTTTAATAATAATTAATATAAAAATTTTTGATGCTAGAATCTAATAATAACATAGTAAAAAAACATGCAATATGTAATTAGTTCTTATAAGGAAATGAATGAAAAATTATTGAAATAAAATATTTGAATTTTGGAAAAAATTGTGCTATAAAACACTGATAATTGATTTTCTATTAAGGAATGGATATACCTAAGCGTTGGAAGCTATTTAGGGGAATAAGAATAACAATTTGGATGTTTTTTTAACTACTTTATGATAGTTTATTTAAAACATTTGTGAGAAATTTGTTTCTTTTTTTTCATCCCAAAGTTATGTAGTTAGGACATCACTGATTGACACGATTTTTGACTGAAATTTGTGATTTTGATTCATGGAGAATTTTTATTAAGAAATTATTTTACATCGATGGGAGAAATTATTTAATTTGAGAGGAAGTGTAAAAAAATATATAGAGATGTAACTGAGCTAACCAAATTTTGAAGAAGGATTTGGATTTTATAACAGGACAATTTGGTTTACAACAAAACAAAGACAATTTGATTTAAAAGCAGGAAGACCAGAGGAGATATGACACGGAACGAATATATAACCTACACAGGGACAGACGGACAGAACAAAACCCAAGGAGTACAGGATAATGCAAACAAGGACAGGTTTTGTTACAATGAGGGAAATTTCACGACCTTTAATCGGGAGTTTCTAACTTACCTTTTCACAATTTATACATTTTTACAGTGGAGAGGAATGATAGCTAACACAATGGGGGACACTGTAGACAACTCCACTGGGCCTTCTTGTATTTAATCTTACACGATGGACTCATTGTTACTGGAATCAGTTACAGTGGAATGTTCATGAATTCAATGGGGATACATCAAACAGTTTTTTTGTGGGCTAGTGGAGTCTCAGTTTTTCCTACTTACATTAGACAACTTCAAATTTTACAAAGCTTGGAAAACAGCTGGAAAAGAAAGTAGAAGAAAAGCCAGTACCACAAGTAAATTTATCCCACCTACCAACTACAGTGCATAGTGGGTAAAATTCAAATCAACAAAAGTTTTTTTGTGCGAAATTCTTAAGTTTGTAAATATGAGTACATAACATTTCCACAGGTTGGAGGAAAGAACTTATGAGAGCAGTTAGAGAAAAAACGAAAGAACATACAAAAGCAAGAATTTGCCCGGACAAAAAAAGGGATTTACCACAAGCAAGGTGTTGTATATATTAATTTATTATATTTATGTATGTAGGATTGTTAGATAGGTTATTCTATTCAGATCATCAACAGATTACATCTGAGAGAAACAGCTTAGAGCAATGATCTATCATCAGACAGCAGGGATCACCAGAATTTCATACATTGCGGGATCAAATGACATATGAGGATCAAAATAATGAACTATCCAGTACTTGCGATCATTACTCCAGATTTAGACATCCAGAGATCACCTATTTCAATTAGATTCAGATTTGGAACATTTACTCATAGAAGAGGTTGACCACAAACGGTCAAATGCACATTGGACATCCAACAAATCCACAACAATATTATTCTTTTTAAGTTGTTAACTGACCATTGTTTTGGGAAGTTAACTTCGACCATTAGGACAGTTAACCTTTTTTCCTGTATTCCCAACAACCTTGGAGGGGATTGACGCTCTAATTGCTTACGGATTATTGACAACCAGCTTTTGGAGGATATTTGTTATTTTAGCCACGTAAATATTCAGGTAAGAGTTGGGACATCATTTGTTTTTTTTGTGACATGATAGGACTGGTCTTGGATTCCTCCATTCCTGCTCATTTTTAGTAAATCTTGTGAATCCATGTGGGAGAGATATTCAAGAGCTTACGTGCTGGGGTGGGAAATTTTTGGGGGGTTAGATGATGACATCTCTTTATTTTATTAATCTTAAAATATACGGTGGGTGATTTTGATGTGAATTTTAGGAGCAACTCATTTATTTTGTGGCATTCCTAAAGTGGGAGGTTTGCCATATTGTCGTTTAAATGGAACTAGTTACAGGTTTGGGCCCCAGTGGATTGGCAGTGACATAATACCCACTTTCTATCTGGATTGTGTTATTGGTTTTGTCACCCAGTGATCCACCATTCAACAGAAATCAAAACAATTATTTTGAACCATTCATTGTATTATTCAAGCAACCAAATCCCCCATCATTAAAGTGATACCCAGTTTGACTGCTGTGCATTTACATCAAGCTAGCTTTTGAATTTTACATTCGAAATTGCCAACATTAAAAAACCCCTTTCTTGAAAAAATACTGTTGAAAGAACAAAGTCAAGGGACATATCTGAGGAAATGCTAAAGAGATGATACCCACAAATACCTTTGATTCAATCAATTGCTAGAAAACAGATAAATATTGCCAACATGAAAAATACGTTTCATTTGGGAGGTAATAGCATAGAATCTGTACCCAGACAGTGGGGAATTATTACAGGGTTGGAATAAAAACAAGAAAGGCTTTAAAATTGCAGTACAATTGGGTCCATGCCTTGGGATATGTATACAGTGCAGGGGTTTGAGCATAACAACTCCTAATTTGGGATAAAATGACATACTCAATAAATTTAGGATTTAATTAAACTACAAGCCAGCAATCTTGCCATAGGATTGAGCCAACACAAGAGGCTTATTTGATACTAAGTACACATTCATTAAATTTATTATTTTTAAAACTAAAGGTGTGTTTAGAAACAAGATCTTGCCACATGTATGATATGTACTGCACATTATTGAGCATAAACATATTTGCCATTCATATATGAATTTAGGATTAGGATTATTTATTCTTAAACAAAGTTATAAGATGATTTATTTTTTATTGATATTGCTGGTTTGAACTATACTTTATATTACGACCATTGAGTCGTGTCAATATTTTACCTATTTAATTTTTAAGGATTTAAGTGGTAAGCACATTCTATATATAACGAAAGTAAGTTAGGGCATATGCTTCATTTTGGCACATATAGGGCTATTAGTATAACATACTAAATATATCATTTATACAATTGTTTGTAATGTAAGTGCTTTATCTTTATATATTTTGCTGTTTATAGTTTATAATTTTTATATAATGCCAATATTAGTAGTAATTTATATATAATATATATTTATATGTTAGTTGTATATATATATTTAATAATATTTATATATTATATATTTTGATTTGTATTACTATATATGCCATATTCTTAGGTGTTTAATTACATTATTCATTTATAGTATTTATACTATTTATTTATTATTTATATACTTAATTATTTTTCTTAATTTTTATATATTTTATTATATATTTTGCTACATATTTTTTAAAATATTTTGTTTAGATTTTATTTCTATTCTGATTGAGACTTCTTGGATATATTCTATTTCAATTCTTCCATACAATGGAAGCAACGTGGTGGTCAAGAGTCAGGTTGTTATCAACCTGGGTGCCCAGGTCCCCCAAGAGTGATTGTGTGCTTAGTACCTTGTTATTAATGTAACAATTAGTGGGGAATTCAATTTTACCCAAAGAGAATAATGATGCATTTCCTGACATTCAATTTGTGGCCGTGCTTCTGGCACCAGTCATTAGTTTGGTTAACAACCTCTTGGAGGATGTCCACATCACTAGGGGAGTTTAAGACAGCACCCAACTTGCAGTCATTTACACATTTGGTCAGCCACAGGCCACTGATTTTGGCTTGTACCTCAGAAAAGTATGTCCCAAACAGTAGAGGTCCCATGACTGATCCTTGGGGTACACCCACTTGTTACTGGTTTACTATTAAAGGTAGCTTCCACTAATTAGACTGACTGGGTTCTATCAGTGAGCCAGTTAGCTACCTATCTGGTAACATGGGTTGGTGCCTAGCTGGGAGAGTTTATCTATTATGCCTGAGTAAGGAATAATGATGAAGGCTTTGGCTAGGTCAAGGAAGGCAGTGTACACCGTCTTCCCCTCATCCATGGTTTTGCTGACTGTTTTGAAGAAGTTGACCCAGTTTAACAGGCATTATCTCTCTTTGACAAAACCAAACTATGTGGGGTCAAGCATTTGGAAGTTGCCATTGTCCTTGTTTATAAGGTCCATGATAATGCATTCCATGGCCTTGCAGATCAGGCTAGTAAGGCTGATGGGCCTATAATTGCCTGGGTCAGTGGACACTCCACCTTTGTGTAGAAGGATCACAGTGGCTGTCCTCCATTTGACTGGGATGAAGCTGCTGCTCAGGCTTAGGTTGAATAGGGTGCCTGATGGAGTTGACAGCTCATGCCTGAGTTCATGTAGGATATAGGCAGGGATGTTGTTTGGTCCCATGGAGACTATATTGTTTGCCTTTAAGAGGGCATTAGACACCTGCCCCCTGGTGAAGAGGGGAGGGGGCAGGTGCTGGGGATGTCCTGGTTTACAGATGGGGGACAGGGGGTGAAGCTTTCACTTAACCTGTCTTCCAGTAGGTTGGCTATATCTATGGCATTTGTGTATGTGATGTTATTGACCACCATATCAGAGCAGATTTGGGCATTACCTTTCGGACTGCAGACATATGTGAAGAAGGCCTTGTGATTGTCCTTAGTAGATGTGGCTAATTTGGACTCAAAGTCAACCTTAGAGGATTTCACCAGTGACCTTATTTGCTTGTTCAGACAAAGGAGAGATTCCTTTCAACTTGGCACTTGCTCCTTCTTGGTCCAGGACAGCAATTTTTTTCCTTTTATTATAGAGTTTGTTTATTGCTGTTGTCCACTACACAGGTTTACTCTTCATTGAGGAAGATGATTTGGTCCTGTCAGGTATTACTGAGTCCATACAATTATGTTGGTGCTCATATAGTTTTTTGGTGTAGGCTTCGACATTAGTAATAGTTCCTACTGAATGGACAGTAGCTGAGAAGTTGTTTATACCTGCTCTCAGGAGATTGTAGTCAGCTTTGGAAAAGTTTTTTGTTTGACTCTGACAAGGAGGGGGTCAGGAGAAATGATGACATTGAAGGTGATCACTTTATGATCAGATATTACCAAGGAAGATGACACTGTAGGGTGCTACAGTGGCTACTCATGTAGGTTAGTACCAAGTCCAGGAAATATTTACCTCTCATAGGGGAGTCGAACTGCTGATTCAATGCATTGGCATTGATAAGTGAAGGAATCTCTGGGTGTTCATGCTTGGGCTAGAATGGGTCTTCCACTCTATGATTGGGTACTTAAAGTCACCCAGGATCAGGGTAGAAGGTTGAATAATGATGAATTCAAGTAAGTTCAGATAGGTGGAGTGGGTGTCTTGAGTCATGGTTGGGGGTTTGTAGCTAGCTATGATTTGAATAGGTTTTTTGTCAATAGTTAACTGCATTTAGAGTGCCTCCTGTGCATCATATCATTTGACCAGCCTGGAGGTGTATATGTCTTTGATAAATATTGAAACTCCCCCTCCTTTGGCTTTGTAACCCTCAGTTTGGTAGGATGAGTAACATGGTAAGGTTGGGGTGCTCTCCACAGCTTTGAACCAGGTTTCAGTGACTGTGCAAATGTCAGCATCCTCCAGGGCAAGGAATGTTTGCAATGAGTGTGTGCAGTTTCATGCTAAGACTCCTAGCGTTTAGCAGCATGATCTTTAAATTTTGTTTAGAAGAATTTTTTATGTTGGTAATTTTGTGCTCATGACATTTCCTAAAAAATGCACTATAGAGGAGTAAAGAACCTTTGCCAGAAGCTTGAAGCCCAGAGAAGACAGAGGAAGGCCATCTCTGCCAAAAAGCATCATGGTCTGTCAGTCATGTCCTCCCAGGCTGTCCTTTACTGGATTCCCTTGGAATGACACCAGAAACTAAGCCAATTGTTAAAGTCAATCATTTGTATTGGGGAATCATTTTGGGTGATGGTAGGATGCTGCTTAAGGCTAAGGACATACCTGCATGGAACACATATTCAGCGAGCTCAATCATGTCTCTCTTCATATAGTCCAGAGAGGTAGTTCTCAAGTCATTCACACCAACATGGACTATAACAAAGTCATAACAGTACCTGTTGTTAAGAGACTTGAGTGCATGTGTGATATGGTGGATTCTAGCAACTGACAAGCAACTCGCCATGACTTTCTCCTTGTCTAGCCTGGTAAGGAGCACATCTATGTGTCTCACAATAGAGTCTTGTATGACTAGTATGTTGGGTTTGTGGCTGGTTCTTAGGCACTGTGAGACACAGGCATGTGTACTATGTGTGATGCTTGGTGCTGTGGGTTGTGATGTGTGTGTGTGTTTTCTTCAGAAATCTCTTTTGGTTAGGTATGTTTTTGTTGGGAACATCTACATATGTATGAATGTGATGTACAGGTGTGGGAGGTGTTAGAGATGTGGTGTGAAATATATATATATATATATATATATATATATATATATATATATATATATATATATATATATATATATATAAAATCATGGACACAGAGGGCCTGAACAGTGCCCTCATTCTCAACATCTGAAAATGGAGGGTACCATGGGACTGACTTCTTTTTGGATTTTGGTGCCATATCTTTGTTGTGCTGGAAAAAAATTAGAAAAGAGATAAAAAATATCAGACAAAACCAACACAAAGGGGCTTGGGGGTTATGGCATGATGCAATACTGAGGAGAAACGTATCATTATGCAGGCATCACCAATCAAAAGTAAAAAAAAAATGCAAGACTTATAAATTCCACATATGTCCCCTCCCTAAATGGACAAAACTTCTATGATTACAGAATTGAACAAACACTGATGTCATGGACATACAAAACTTGTCAAATATTTAACTCCTAGATGGCTAAAACAGCATAAGCAGAGGACAGATTCTTAGCATAACAATAATCCACAAAAGTTTCTACAAGACAGACGTGTCTTAACGATGCCCTCATAATATTGTCAGAAACCCATGAAACAGAAGTAAAGGATAATCACTACAATAAATCTTTATATGTTCATTAAAAATCACAACTTTGCAAATGTAGATAGAAGTCATTGCAAGTGAAAGCATTCAAAATGTAAACCTGTAAGCAGTAATTGTAAAGAACATTACACACAATGAAAAATTTTCAGACAGTTCTCCAAAAAGTATTACACATCCAACAGTTGTATAGTCGACAACCGTTTTGTTTGGCAGAACATGGAAAACCAAGCAGTCTTCCGTAGCATGATACAAGTTCCTTACCCTCAGGTTCTGCTTTTATGATGTAGCTTATCCCATCTTGACACTTTGAATATATTAATTAGGTATCAGCTCATTATCATTCCTCAGTCACTCAGTCTGTTCAGTGTGATGGGCAGGTAAACATGGTGTTAGCATTTACACGATAATGTTGACAAACTGGAGCAGTACAAGAGAGATTATTAAGATCTTTGGCTAGGTAATGCCTTACAAGTGTGAATCATTAGCAGTTTTCAATGTTCAATTTCTTGTTTAGCACAACTATTAATGAGAGATACACTTACAGGGGCTGTGTAAAAAAGAAAGAAAATACTTATTTACTGACTTGAGAGAACCTTGATACATGCTTTAATTAACATTTTGTAAGATTATGTGCCTGTGATGATAAACTGTCTGTAACTCATAGCATGTATATATATATATATATATATATATATATATATATATATATATATATATATATATATATACATATGAGTGTGTGTGTGTGTGTGTGTGTGTGTGTGTGTGTGTGTGTGTGTGTGTGTGTGTATGTTTGTGGATTTATTTAGTTATCAGAAACTTGAACTTCATATGATTGAGATCTTATGTTTGACTTTCTGAAAACTCATAGCATTTGTATGGAGATCAAGGTACAGAGCGGACAGAGGAATATACCCTTTTCCCCACTATAGTGCGATCTTAGAGTTGGCATGTTCAATTTGTGGTGGGTGTACAGCATGATGATAAATAAACTACTTGCTCAGAATGATGAATTATTTCAAAATTAATGTGTTTAACAATAACACTAGTCCCTGTATTTATAAATCTTCATTGTTTACAAAAATTAAAAAGTTAAGTTCCAAATGGTTTTGACATAAGAAAAGTGATGGTGTGAGGTACCTTATCACAAATATCTTTTATATTTTGTGTCTTTTTATAAATAAAATAAGGTGTACAGCCTACAATGCAGGTAAGATCCCAGTTACCTAGAACTATTTTCCAGTTTTCTCCCAGAATCTTTTCAATGTCTGTTGAATCCATTGCAATAAGTACTGTGAATGCACTCAAAAAAGTGTTTTTCATTAGAAGTAGAAAACATCTGTAATGAGAAACCATGTTTGATAAAGGACTACATTTTGTTTCTCTTTGCTGTCTAACTTCTTCAAAAATATCATGTCTTTTATTTATATTGTAACCACTGTCTATAAACATTTGTGTCACATATTTGTATTCTAAATTAAACATATTGTCATCACTTAGAAGATGACTCAAATATATGACCTGGCCATGTAAAGCATTATATTTTATGAAATTAGGATGTTGACTTTGGTATTGTAAATAGTTATTAACAAAAAATTATTTTCAAAAAAATGTTACTATGAAATCTTTTTGCTCCTATATCTAAGGTGATAGTTAAAATCTAAATAATATACTGTAGAACCAATGTCACCTAATAAAATGCAAACAAATAGTGGTCTTATTTATTTCATCCAATAACACTAACAGATTGTCTTCACTGCCATTCCACAAAATAATTAGATCATCTATGTACCTCTTATAAAATTACACATAAGAATGCAATGGGTATTTCACTGAAACAATTTTATTCCCAGCAACTCATTACCAAATTGCCAAAATCTGGGGCCATCTCGGGTCCCAAGCTATACCCTTAATCTGCTAAAAAGTACCGTGAAAACTTTAAAGCAATATTGCGTAGTATGAAGTCTGTTAATGAACATATATTGTTAATTTCAATGTTGTCATTTTTTGTAGATGTACATAAATATCACCTTACATATTCAATATCACTGTCTTCTTCTATAGAAGTGTAGAATGATTCAACATCAATGGTAACAAACATTGTTTCAGTGATTAAAAAAATCATAATTCTTAAAGAAATCCATGAAAATCCATGAAAACTTAAGATGAAATTCAGAATTTTGCACAATAGGGTTAAAAACATTATTTATTGACACAGATATAGATTCAGAGTTATAGGGATGAGAAGCAACAATTGACCTAAATGAGGATGAATATTACTTTTGTGTATTTTGGGAATAACAAATAATAGTCCTATTTTAGGGCTTTCAATTTTCAAAAATTCATATAAATCAAAATTGATGTACCATTGATTAAATAAATAAAGCAATAAATTTTCTGTAAATGTATATCTTTGTTATATAAAAGTTTTTTTTTATGGTTTTGTGGTCATGGTTGTGATGTGAGGAGGAATCCAAGATTTTTGCTAGACTCATTAATCATTAAGTTGAAGACTGCTGCAGGATAACTATACTGGGTCACAGTACAATGCTGAGGTTAGGAAGAGCTTGGTCAAGTGTGTCACCAGTGTAACTGGGATCAAACAAGGATGAACAATGCCTTCACTGTTATAGTGATTTGAAAAGGTATCAGCAGGACCTACTTCACCAAAGAATGTTCCCCAACACTTTCCTCTCTCCAAGAAAATGAAAATGGCACCTGTCCCCAAAAAATATACCCTATATATATATATATATATATATGTGTATGTATATATATATATATATATATATATATATATATATATATATATATATATATATATATATATATATATATATATATATATATATATATATATATATATATATATATATATATATATATATACATAGAGCTCTCCACTTCACATATGTGTGAAAATGACACACTTGATTTGGAATAATTGGCCAAAAAACATCATTAAGTGTTCACAAACCATTTCTGTTGTGACTATCTAATTTTATTAATTTCCTTGTATAAATACAATGTCATGTTGCAAAGAAACAGATAGCTATGGTGCTGTCCCACCACAACTATCCAGCACATTCCTTTATTCTTCCCCCAGTGTCCTGCCCTCTGCTTGATCCCCATTTTTACCACTGTCCTATCAACCTCATTTCACATCTTTAATCTGGTCAAAAAATACAGGTGTCCAGTAGGAAGGAAACTGGAATAAAGAAGCTGAACCACGACAAAGTAAAATCTTCTTTTTTTAATACAAAATGGTGAGCGCTTTTGCAATGGTAACCATTGCTTCATCAGACAGTTCATTCAAACACCAACAGCACTTAAATACTTTAATTCATGACTAGAACAACCAATCCTACCACTCAAAGATAATTCAGCACTCAGCAGTCAATTAATTACTATGGTTACGTTTTGCCCTTGGTTAATTGCTGAAGTCAGAAAAACTGTTTAAAAACCACATGCACAAAATGTAAAGACAAGAACATATGGATAAATATAAATAAAATACATAAAAAGTGAATGAATAAATACATATACTCATGTACCCCATTTAGTAACTACTTATGTGCATAGATATAAGCACAAAAAATATATAAAAATATATGTATAAAAGTATAAGCAGTACACACTCAACAACTTAATGAATACATATATTCTGCCTAATAAATGCACATGTTGTCCACCTAGTAAATACATATGCTTTAATACATGCATCTCAACAAATGCTTGTTTTTAATGATATCTATGCTAGAAGCAGCTCAAGAAATACTGTCATTTTGACCCAAAGCCCTGCATGTGTTTATGTAATCTTCT